>NW_005187581.1:425211-456369 GCF_000239375.1 Pundamilia nyererei
CACACACACACACACACTTCAGCCTGCTGATGCACGGCATCGTGGGAAAGAGTGAGTCGCACTTCCACACACCGAGCTGGCTCAGTCACCAAACACATAAAACAGCAGAGACGGGGGCAGATTTAGTGGGTGTTGTGAGCCAGATGTGATGCCATGTTGCACAACTATAGTGACATTTTGCTGTGAATGTGCCACCATGAGTCTATATATAGTGTTAATGACAGACAAGTCTGCGTGCTGGAGACTGAAAAAAAGAAAGAAAGAAAAAAGAGAGATGAAAAAAAGGCGCTGCGTTACCCGAAACCTTACATTGCTACATTCTTTGCAGGGTGGAGGAGAATGTTCTGGATCAAATTTATACCCCCCAGAAGGATAATGCTACACAGACACACACCATCCCCTCGCTTTGTTTCATCATCTATAGTTTTCCAAAATGAAATTTGCAGCTTCATGCGACAGCAGTGACTGCTTTGTTTATGTGTGTACGTGTCTTGCGCCGTGTTATGGGATTTCTGAACCTTGGCCTAGCCTGTGAGGTGTGTGCTGGACACTTCAGAGGAAGAGGAAGATGACAAGGTCAAGTGCGCCGGGGGAGATAAGTTGTCACTCAAGTCGGCCTTCTGGATCAGCTGCTTCCTGTTTATTGCTGCACTGATGCGTTGTTCTACGAGGCTTTGGCCTTTGACTCCACCGGAACAGAAGCACATCCTGCGACGGATAGCCGTACTGGTCACCGCACTGTCACGCCTCGTCACATGACCACTCTGACCTGACGTTTACTCACATTTAGATGGTGCAAGTTTATTAGACATCTTTGGAAGCTAATGAGCAAAGATTATTGCATTTAATTAGGATTTTTGGATTATTTTCTCACCCAAAAATAATCACTTTAATTGTTTGTTGTTTATTTGTTTGTTTGATCGGTTGCTTTGTTTAAGCTGTGTACGTTTACCCCGAGACAACAGAGTTGATAGATTATATTCACAGCTTTGCCTGTCTTCTTGGAATCATAAACCAGAAACCTAAGGCTACTTTGTGTCTGGAAGTTGATCAAGAAGAAGTCCAAAATCAGCTCTGTAACTCTCACAGCTGTCTGCAAATGGAGCCAGGGCAGAAGCTGGAGATTTCTTTTACGGCTTTCCTTGAGTGTGATTTATACGTCCAGTCCTGTCTTCTCCTCCTGTTCCAGCTTTCTTTGATTGTTTGTTTCTTTGGAAGCATTTAGATGTCTTTTCCAAAAAAAATAGCCCTCCACAAAAGGACAATAATCAAGATAAGGTAATGCCGGTTTCCCAACTAGTGCCACACACAGTACAGGCCACAATATGTTTACATTATGGACTGCTGTCTGAGCTTTTAGAGGGATTAGGTCCAGGAGATGGAATGGCTCCAACAGAGTTCACATTTGTTCATAAAGATACTGAGGCTAGTCTGGCAAAATGACAGAACTACACAGAGGCTTGGAGAAAGATGGAACGCAATACTGAAGGCATGTAGAGGCGGTACCACACGTGGGGAACAAACTAGAGTAGCTTAGGTTCTGCACATGAGTAAAAATGTAAGGAAGCTGAACGGTGTAGTTCAAAAGTTTATTTTATATCTTCTGGGCTGCTGTCATAGAAAGGACACTGTTAACAGAATATGAGGATGATCGCGTGAGGATGTTGAAGAAACGGGAGTGAAAAAAAATCCAGTTCAAATAACAAGCTGAGACTGATTTACTTGTAGTTCTTGAATCCCTCACAGCACCGCAGAACTTCTCTATTAGATCTACTCGGGAACATTCGAGGCATGTCAGCCTGCACAGAGGGGTTTATTCATATCATCGAGTCCATCTCTACCAATGTGGAGCCTCTCAACATGTGATCCAGATCTGCATCTCTCAAAGTCTTCTTAAAAAAAGTGGTTTGTGAAAGGCGGTCTAGAGAAAAAGAGACAAATAATTTTTAAAACAAATTTAGACGGTGCAGAGTAAATATGGTAAACAAAGTTAAGTCTAGACTGCACACTGATAAGAGCTGGAGACAGGCACAAGGGTTCCTGATGATGTGGTAGTTTCTTATGACTGCATCGTTTCTTCCTAAAAGTACATTGCTAACGAAACGTAATTTTAAAGTAAGTGGTCTTGTCTCCTTACTTTTTTCTTTTATTTAGCAGATTATTTACAGATAATCAAAGAAAGTTTTGTAATAAAAACTCAACAAGTACATTTAAAAGCAGGCTCACTTTTGAACATATCATAGTTTAAAGATTAGCTTTGTGATATCATGCCAATTAATATGACAATTAGCACTGAGCTCATGTTGTGTTTTGCCCTGTGAGCCAGTCCTTGTGTTCTCTTCTCCAATGGCAGCTGGGCAGTCTGTGAGACCCAAATATTTACAGTGCCTTGTCTGTCATCTAAACACCCTTTCTACATGACACATTTATTCAATTACGCTTCATTTCACAGAGACAAAAACGAGTCCCGGCCAAGTTGTGAGCATTTTTCCACCAACAACTGTATAGTCCCAATGGTTTTGATTCAAAACAGGCCGAGAGAACTTCTGGACCCACGTATGACATTTGTTAAATCCTCCCTGTAAACCATTTTGACTGGTGAGGAAATCATAAACACTACTTTTGCACGATTCGAGGGCCAGGTACGGCGCTTGGAGCTCGCAATATGGTGAGGTGTTTTTTGGAAGCAGGCCTGTGGATTTTACAAAGAGCACTGTATGAGCTACCAGTGATTACCTACCACAAGGGAGGTATTCTCCAATTTACAGCCGTATTTCTCTGTTATTGGACTTTTTCTTTTTTCTTTTTTTTTACCACGCATATATTTTAAAAGTTCAGCCCACAAGTACTGAGCATTCCTCCCTGCAGCATAAAAATGTCAAAATTCACCAAAATATTTATTTACAACCTTGGAATAGGTCCTCCGATCATTGCAACAGCTATTGGGTTTTACACCTCTTTTAAATACAGACAATTACAATCACTGGCCAAAAAGCTCCAACATTGGAAAATGTTTCTTTCAGCCCCGGTGCCCTTTGATTATACATGTGCTGTAGGAAAATTATAGTGACTTTAGGTTCATCTCTTTGCATATATCATCTGTTTACATCACAACAATGAGTGTGACTGTGTAGAATTACAGGAAGGTTCTGCCTAGTGTTGCACATTGACTATTCAGATCAATAGGATGAAGTTGCTAGCTATGTTGGATGTTTGAAGCAGTTTTCTATTTTTTGTTAATCCTTCCAAGCTCTCGAGAATTGATTTTCCCCCTTTTGTGTCTTCCCGTGTGATTTCTATAAGGCTTATTTCACAAAACAACTACCACATTCTGTTTGTTTTTCAGTTCTTTGGAAGAAATCCAGCTGTTTCTCAAGCCCTTCCACGAAACATAATGACCCAGTCTTCATTTACCCGTTTTCTGTATTGCAATAATGGTGCCTATCAGGCAGACAGTGAGGTGCCAGGGACCTTTTAGTACAAGGTTGACATCATAATGATTTCATTTTTGCCTGCTCTCTGGTTTTCAAAGTCAGTCAAAGAGTTCTGTAAACCTGGATGCTCAGGGGTGCTGACATTTCTTATACGACCCAATCTCAGCTGGCAAACTTCTCTTTTTGTCTCCCTTTCACTCATTCCCCTCCTTTCTTAACCTAATTGCTGCTTTTCTTTTTGAGTTTGCCTCAAAGGCAAGATTTAATACTTTCTTCTGAAATATCCGTGTGCCTGTGCAGAGGCTGGCTGTTTTATGTTGGTGGAGTGTGTCGGGTGCTGGGTGCAGGGATTTTGGGGATATTGAGGTTGTGGTAAGGGGTGGTGGGGGTGGACGGTACTGTTTTATTCCTAAATTTTCCATGCATTAGACTTATTGTTTTACTGCTTCAAGTATCGTTACACTCACACTCTATACACATGCACGTGCCATGGAAGCAGGTCTTAGCACAGGGACCAAATGACCACTGTGTTTCCCATCACTTTGTGCGCACAGATAGCCGTAAATTGAAAAGCAAGGTGGTGTGTGTGTCGGTGTGTGTATGTGTGCAGCCACAACCAGAAAATCTGCTACTCTGCTTAAGTTGCCCACGGGCTGTCCACATCACAGTGACCACAGATTTTTGAGCTTTGTAATCATGATACACAGGACTATTTTAGTGCAATCTGACTATGGATTAGACAGCAATTTGCCAGGGATGGTAAATGTTTCCATGGAGAGGGTAGTAGTTGCTTGTAAGGAATAATAAACAGAGATTCAGATTGGACTTGACGATCTGAGAGCAGCAGCAGCTGGCGGAGGGCCTTTATTCCAAGGCATAAAATGGAGAGCGAGAGGGTTTTACATGGGACACAACACTAGAAAACAGAGCAAAGAAAAAATATTTCAGTATTATACTAAATCATCCCCATTTGTGCATGTCTAACTTGTGACTTCTTCCTTATAAACTATTAATCAGTTGGGTGTAATGACAAGCCGACATAGCCATAAATGTTTATACTCTGTCAAGCTTACACATATGTGCCCAAGGTCCACAAACTTGTCACAAGTCTTCTCAAAGCTGTATTCATTACAGAGTTTGTGGTTGCAGCTGTCAGGAAAGTTAACTTGACCCAGCAATTATCCCCTTTAATGAATAAAAACCCCAAAACTCTGTCAGAATCCCTCCAGTCTTAAACACTCAATCATGTTGCTGAGAGACCAGCATGCGACTCAGCCACACATGCAAACACAACAGCTATAGATGGCATCGGAACATCATGAAAATAAACTATATATCCCGGTTAGACAAAAAAGAAGCATTCTGAACTAGAAGCATGGTTTCTTTGGACATTGCAGTATGTCCTCACAGTTGTTTCCTATTGACTAAAAAGACTCCTCTCTCACAAATCACATCAACATGTTTCAGCGGGAACAATTGAAGAAGACGCACATCTTTTTCTATTTTTAAGTAGAATTTTTTCTAAAGTGGTGATGAAATTTGGTGCTATTTTGCTCTCAAATTTATATAAAGGCATGTCAGAGCTCATTTTCAAGACAAAGCATCCAGAGCACTTGTAGAAAATGTGTGAAAAGCACGTATGCAGATGGTATGTAAATCTTGCCAAAGAGGACAAATCTGCACTGGCTCTATCAGTGATAGTGGTGTAAATCACTAAAGTTATAACATCACTGTACAATAATTCATGTCAGCAGCAGCAGTGCTGAAAAAGCCAATATGTTACGTTTCTCTCATGAGGTCATTCAGAGAGTTTGTTTTTGTTACTCATCAGTGTCCCAAAAAACATTCACACACACACAAAGAAACAGTTTTATCAAATGAAATGCAAGAGTTCATTCCTCCTTTATTAAGTGTTGGAAACTAAAGTAGAACACTGACACTTACTAAACCCCAAATCCCCCCATCCATCTTTTTATAGTTCACTTAAACTGGTCATGAACGTCTTGAGTCGCTCTACATGCATTATGCTTGCAAGGAGCCAGGCTTTCTTGTAATTTTTTAAAAGTGGTCTTGAGAAATAGTTCTCCGGGCTTTCTGAAGGTCTTTCAAAGTTTTTCTTTGGACATTGTCTGTTTTTTCACTTTTTTTTAGCCCAGTCCATTTTCAGAGGAAGGTTTTCTTGTTTGTTTAGCCATTTAACACTGACCTATGAATCATTCAAGCACAAAAAGGCATCTCTCTCACGGGATCAATCAGTATCTACAAATAACAACTTGTCAACGAAACTGTATTTTTGCACCAACAAGGTGAATCCCAAAGGGCTATTAGCTAAATTTTGGGCACACATTGGAATGGTGTACCTTGAAAAAAATTTGAGGAAACTGGATAAGTGGAGGACAAAAGAATAATAATGGATTGCATTTATATAGCGCTTTTCTAGGCACCCAAAGTGCTTTACAATTCCACTATTCACACACTGGTGCAGGCAAACCACAGTTGTAGTCACAGCTGCCCTGGAGCAGACTGACAGAAGCGAGGCTGCCATATCGTGCCATTGGCCCCTCTGGCCAACACCAGTAGGCGATAGGGTAAAGTGTCTTGCCCAAGGACACAATGACCAGGACAGAGAGAGCTGGGGGATCGAACCGGAAACCTTCTGGTTACAGATGAGCTTCCCAACCACGGTCGCCCCCAGAAGCAGAATCCTTAAATGTAGCCTCATCAGGAATTGTCTCAGTGGACAGCTGGGTGGGAAACTGAGAGAAAAGACTGAGGTACACCAAATTACACAAGAACTGGACTGAAAATAAATGGCAACGTGAAACTTTGTATACATCACTCCATATAGAGAGGCAGCCAAGAGAAAGGTACAACAGTGAGTGCCTCCACCTGTGAAACACAGCAGCGGCTCTGTAAAGGTTTGGGACTGCGTTGCATTTCAGCCAGTGGTATTGGGAATCGGACAAGTACCATCAGATCGTGATCCACCATGCAATACTATCAGGAAAGCATCTGACCAACTGCACACATCCCAAACGTATGGAATGCATGGAATAAAAGCATACATGGATAGACAAACACAAAATCTATCATGGTTTGGCCTCCCCAGTAGCCAGGGATCATTTTTAGAAGAAAGCTTCAAATACCAAATATTGTCTTTCAAGCTCGTTAGAATAATACAAACTATGTTCACACATGAAAAAAAAAAGGTTGCACCATGTCCCATTTTCCTAGAAAAATACAAAAAATAAATGAGGCGTGGCTCAAGACTTTTGCACGTCATTGTACATGTTAATAAATATGACCGCTGCCTTAGATGAGTGATGAGTGTTTCTTTTAGTTTTTGATCACATTTCCCAACAGCCAGCTTGGCTTCGAAACACTTCTAAAGCCTAAGCAGCGCACGCTCTCACCTGCACTCCAAATGGTTAATTTCCTGAACATCAGAGAGAGTTGGCAACAAAGACAGGAAAGAGTCTGAAAAACTGGGGGGCTTTGATAGTTACGAGGTTATTGTGCTTTGCTAAGCACTCTTTCTGTGTGTGCGTGTATGTGAAATATGGGTGCCATGTGGGGTTGAAGGTGTAAGAGGAAGCCTAGCAGTCCTTCTCATTAGATCCGCTGGCACATGCTGCTTTGATGACTGTTTGTGAACTTCACAGCGAGTTCCAGGTGTTCAGTGTGTGACCATAAAAAGACAGTGAACACAGTAGTGCTTGTTCACACCACGAGAATATCTCAATAATATTTCATTTTGCAATATTTCAATTAGTCCCACAGATTTCCTGTGAAGATTTACCAGGCAACTATTTATTTTCACAGTTGCTATGATGATTGCATTTCAGGGAGCTGAGATTTTTATGAGAGCCTTCACATGGCTTGTGGCTCTTCTTGTTCTTTCTTTCATTCCATCCATCTTTCAACATGCTGTATATGCCAGCATTGTTCAGTTCTGGATTACAGTAAAGGCTGGCGCCCACTAATGTGGGAGTTGTGTGACGAGATCTGGACTGGGGGAACAAGTACGATTTCTGATTGTTCTCGGTAGGAGGAAAGTAAACAGTGACTTTAAGGGATTTTATCAGAAATGTACACTAAGACCCGGAGTAATTCCTGTGTTCTTTGCATGTGCTGCTGTCGTGTGAATGTTAATATACAGCAGTTTTAGTTTTGCACAGTTCCCCTTCTCTGCTGTGTAGCTATCGGTTAGTGTGAGAGAGCCTAATTTGAAGCCGATTCCCTAGAGTAAACATGAGCCACCCGGGGACACTGTGATCAGTCCCAGGCTACAGCGAAGATTTGGGGGTTGCTTCAGTGATCCTTATTTGCAGGTGGTTTTCATTTAAGTGACAGTATCATCTTTAGATTCTTGTCCTTAAGTTCTCTTCACATGGCCCCACCCTCTTTTTCCATGTGCCTTAACTCTTGTGTCCCGACTTGACCTCACCAAACTTCTTTTTTTTCTTTTTTCTTTTGTTTTGTTTGTTTTTTTTATCCATTTTTGCAAGTCTCTTCCTAAGTCTCTGGCACGGCAGTAAAAGAAGACAGCACTCTTTAGAAGGCAGTCGTGAGTCATCCCAAATAAAAACACATTCAAACGCTTTATCACCTAATTGATGCCAAATGCAGCATTTTTACACAAGATTATTTTTTTAAATGCTTTTTATAATTACAGCAATTAGAAATAAAGCATAATTACTTTAGTCTTGCTGCTGAGACACTGGCAGTATATATCAGGCCACTGAATGTGAATTTACTTGCTAATCCTCAGCCTATCCTGGGAGTGCAAATTTTCAGAACTAATCTAAATAACTAAATAAAATAAAAACTGTGAGCAACTAAAAAGCTTTGTTCCCAGTTTTTTCCTAGCACGCTCCTTTACCTTTATTATTTCCTTCTTTTGATTCAAAGGGATGTTAAAAGGCACCAACTCTGTCCAGGTGCAATACATGCATAGAGATTACAATTTGTATAGTAAATAAAACGAATATGATCATCTCTAACATCAGTGTATGGAAGAGAATGGCAGTTTGTGAAGTCAGCCACATAAAACGTCTTCGTTATTGCTTCAAGGACCTCTTATCTCATGCAAAGCTTCACTTTTAAACCAGATAACGAGGAGATTTTAGTGGTTTTTCAGTGGTTTTTACATCTGCACGGATTAGACACTTTTGGTGAAAACAGCTGAGAGAACACTGAGGAAATCTACCAAGTGATGGGCGTGGGTCTTTTTCAACTCTGTGTCCCAGAGTCAAACTTTCCTTTAAAATGTAATGTGTAAGGCATTTTAATTTGCAGCTTTTCTGATGCCACTGATTACCAACACATCAGGATCACAGTAGTGTTTAGCTGCTCCAGATGTCTCTGCCCTCTTTAAACACCACCATCATCGTTTGAATGATATCAGCAGGATATTATATACCAACACTGATGATCTCAACAAACCTCAGTGCACTTCATATGTAGCCTACGTGTGTGTGTGTGTGTGTGTGTGTGTGTGTGTGTGTGTGTGTGTGTGTGTGTGTGGCAGTGGACAGAGCTGTGTGCGCCTGCTATCCATTACACTGCATCAGAGAAAGTGTTAGCTTTTTAAAGCGCTCTAAGCACAAGCTGTAATTTGCAAAATCTGTGTTTAGGATGTGTGCTTGAAGCTGGCTCTGTGCATGTGCTGGTAGACACACTGGGCTTTTTTTCCCCCTCCTAAAATACAGAGGGCCGTAGCAGACCTCATCAAAGCTGGTCTACTGTTTAAAACTCTTGCTGCCTGCTAAAGTATTTCAAAGGTCACATACAACTTTTGGTTAAAGCACAAATTTAACAGTATGGATCTTCCCATTTAACTTTAGGCAAATAAACAGATTTTCAACATGTTAAGAAAGAAATTTGCTCAGTTATGCTAAAGATGTCTAACGCCGATTAATAAAAGTTCAGCCCCAGTGAGAGAGGTCACTCGAGCCCGGTCACTAAGTGGAAGGAAATATTTCTGTTGACATTTTGTCCATAAATCAGACAGAACAATAGCATAGAGGACCCTTGGTAGATCTGGATTGGAGACCAGAAGGTACGTGGCTCCAAATATTTCATGGGTTTTTCTTTGCAAAGATTAGGAGTGCTGATTTTAGGAAACCGTAACCATTGTGGAGAAGAGGGAATGGAAAAACCAGTAGCATAAAACACTTCTCTTTTCTATTGCAAAACTGAACTTCCCTTCCCTTATAAAGGTTTTGGCACGACAAAGAGATCAAATGATTAAAACGGGCTGGTCAGTGTGTTTCACATGGCATTTAATAGCATTTTTTTCTCCCTTCAGAAATTCCTCCTCTCTTAAATTTACGCTTTGCTGAAATGTCAGCATTCATTTTACTGCAATTCTCCATTGCAAACTAAAACTAAACAATAGACATGAGGAAGCCAGTCTTGTAAAGAGATAATCAATAAGGTCAAATGATGGTTAACCATCCCTCTCTGCCTCATTTACTAAACATCACAGTCAGCACCACGCAAGCTGTATCACAAATACTGCATCTGGTACTGGTAAGATGATTGAGCCCACAGCCAGATAATATGGGTCACACAAGTTCACATTTCAAAATGGCACCACGTGTAAAGTCTAAAGCTGACAAGCCGCCAGCTTTTTGTCAAGCAAAATATTTCATGGCGAATGGAGGAAAAAAAACAGTTGTTTCTTCTTTTTCCCTTTTTTTTAAAATTAACAAATACATATGCTACTACTGGACATTTCTTATGCATGTAATGTATTGTTTTAGGACTTCTTAGGTATAGTTTTTGATTCGTGTCTCTTAACTTAATCCAGTGTCGTAGTTTCGACTTTATCAGCAAGATTGGTTAAAAAGAAAATTATCAAATTGTCTTTGCTTATGCTCGCTAGCATGGCAGTTACCATAAAACCGCAATTTGGCAGAGGCTGCACATTTCCAGTGGCGTGGAAGTGGTAAGACAAAGTCTTGCAGGGAAAGAAACGCACTGTCTTCAAATGCAACATTAAAGGTTACAAGAGTAAGTGAGGCAGACTGTGAAAACGATGGAGTGTAAATGTGTTTGCATGCAAGCTTTTATATATCCATCTTGGTTCTCTTGTGCGTGAGGCTGTGTGTGTGTTTATGGTCTGTATACTTGGAACTTTTGTCTGGCCATGCTTGAAGACTGACACAAATTGGTATTTAACCGGCGCTTTCCTCTTAGTGAAATGTCGGCTGCATCTGTTTAGCTTGGCACAAGGCAAACTTAATGCTATTTATACATGAAGCTGAAGCACTAGAACAGCTAGCATTAAGCAGCAACCGCATGAATACATGCACTTATTGGCCACTTCATTAGGTACACCTTTCGAGCACCAGGTTGAATCCCCTCGTCTTTACTTCTTCATGGCATAGATTTAACAAGGTGCTGGAAACATTTCTCAGAGATTCTGGTCCATATTTACATGATAGCATCACACAGCTGTTGCAGATTTGTCAGCTGCACATCCATGATGCAGATGGCTTGTTATCCTGCTGAAAACAGTCATCAGAAGACACAATGATCCAAAAAGGATGGACATGGTCGGCAACTATACGCATCTTGGCCGTGGTGTATAAATGATCCTCAACTGGTACCGAGGGCCTCGAAGTTTGCCAATAGTATATCCTCTACACCATTACAGCAGCCTGAATCACTGATACAGAGTCGAATGGATCCACGTTTGTCACAGCAGATGTTCAGACTCAAAGGAAAATCAAACCTTTTCTCAATCTTTGGGAAAAGTCCACAGTGGTGATAGTGTAAAGGGTGGTGTAAGGCTAGCTTATGATTACATTTCAGCAAGCAAAATAACTTTGAGGCAAATTTTGATTAGACAACTTGAAGAGCTTTATTTAAGGTTAGGGGTGAGGTCACTCCCTTGTTTGGGCAAGTAAAACAATAAAAATAATTTGAAATAATTTGAAATTTGAGAGTCTTGGCTTTCGATTTTGAGTAAAGTGAAAAAATATTAGAAAAATATATACAATATCGTATAATTCATTCTCAGTTTACCAGCTGCAGTCTTATATTTGACCTGTGGTCTACACAGCATCGGACAAAATCCTTTGTCTTGTCATTTTAGTCCTACTAATGATGTACAAATACAGATGTGCAAGATGACTTAAATGGCTGCAGCCAATAAAGTTATCATGCACACATGTTTGGTTGTCTGCGTGTGCATAGGCGGATGTGTTTTCTGTACTGTAAATGCATATGTTCATGTTCATATGTGTTTGTGTGTGTGTGAGAAGCTGACATCAATCACATGGCTGACATGTGAGCGCAGATGTTAGCAGTGTTCCAGTAGACTCAAATAATTCTGGAATAACAGCTGGCAGAAGAAACCTCTGAAACCAAGATAAAGGCAAAACGGCCTCTGGGGCATTATCTGTGTCCTGAGACTTTCCATGCTAGTTGGAAGAGTATCTGCATCTGCAAATACTTCAGCTACATGGCCTCACACACACACTCCAGGAGGTTTATGTCACAGTCATTCTCTACTGCTGATGACACTCAGAACAAAGAAAGCCTCAAGGACATCTCAGAGGTTTCACTCCGGCTGTGAGAAATCTCTCATTGTTGGAGAGGAAGAGAGGACAAAGGGAGGACACCATCGGGGTTGCATGGACAATAAATTTGTAATTATATCCTGCTTTTCCCTTCATCTAAACTCTAACAGACACTGTCATCTACCACTGAACCGAAGGTGACTGAAACTTCCTCTCACTTATGTTTGGGTTCACAACAGAGGCCTAATAGACAAAATAAAAGCCATCTCAAATAACTGCCTTCATTAAAACTGTCCAGATGGATCATTTGACTCCGCTGTTAAACATCGAGGGATTTGCTAAGTCAAACAGATGAAAACAAAACAGTAATATTTTAAGGGTCAGTGACAAGGTTGATCCAACAATGTTGGTTTTATGGTGAATACACCACTTACAGAAACTCTCTTAACATGCTTTTTATGAATTGGATTTCCATGTATAAAAGGACACTGTCAACAGTGAATTTATTTGTCTGCTTAGCCAAAATTTCATATTATTTGTTCTTCAGTGCCATAAAGCTCAGTCGCTGTCTAAATGCCATTAAAATAAGCCACAAGTTCCACAGAGTGGCATGTTTTCTCATTACCATTAACACAGCCATTTTAGTTTATTGTGTCTAACCCCCTCAAACACAATCCCACATTTGAAAAAACCCCACTAGAGCATGTGCTTTACTCTACCCATAATGATCGTTCACGCAGATAGTTCTATAAATAGTAATAAAGTCAAATAAACTCAAAAGTACTTTGTCACTTCTTTGTTTACGTTTTTCTCTCGACTAAAAAGACTATATAAAGAGGAGCTACTGAGATCCATTTTTGCAGGAGCACAGCAAAGTTCTTTACAATGTTTGCTATTGCTCAGTGAACACTGAGCATAGTGGAGCACTGAAGCCTCAGATGGGGATGAAAGCAGCAACCCAGCAATTGATTGACTGCCAACCACCTGAGGTTACAGTCACACTGGGGAAAACAGTGGCTGGAGGCGCTGCTCCAGTGAAAGTATTGCGACACTGAGCAATCAAAATGTGATCTCTTGCCTTTGAAATGGTCGCTTCAGACGTGGACCAAGTCCGAGTCCGGTTGCAGCCAACTGCCATCTTGCTACAACTTTAGTGGGCTAAGACAGCGGTAAAATAGCAATCATAGTCGGTGTGCAATCAGTTTTCTATTGGACAGAGTCCATTTGGAAATGACCTGAAATCTGTTTGCGATCACAACTGTGGTAAATCTCAAATCTACTACCGTCTACCTCAGACCTGAAGTGCTGTCCCGGAGCCAGGGGCGGACTCCCTCCCTCCAACGCTCCATTAAGTTCAGTTCAGTTCTGGTCTCTTTCAGTAAAATACCAGTATTATTGTGGAGCAGGAATACGTGGGGCTCAGCTCTGCTCAGTGCTCACTCTGTGTTTTTTAAAGAGTTACAGGATAGAGCCAAAGTTCTGGCACTGCGCTCACAGCTTTGAGCCATCGAGCCGTGCCAATTGTACACTCGTTCTGATCACATCTCCCTCTCTCGTTCCAATTACACGAACACTTCTAGTGGCAACTTTCACACACATATTTGGTGCAAAACGAGTCATGCTTTTCAGTGGGAGTTTAGTGCAATTTATAGAAAACCGCCTGCCACAAACCTCTGTAAATTGGGTTTGTGATTTTCATTATTTTAAGAGCAGGCGCTCATCGGTGCAGACAGACTCCGACTGATTACAACATGTTGGCAATTTGTCTGCAATTACAAATGAGATTGTGATTAATTGCAAACCTCAACCATTCTGTTTGAGAATGATTGCGGCCTGTCCGAGTCAGACCAGGTGACCTGAACAGTTGTCTTGCAATGGATTCCAACAAGCAAAAAATAAATTATTTCCTTAATCGAATCTGATTTAATAATCAGTGCGGTCAATTGCCAACCATTGGTTTCTCCTGGTTGCATGGAGGTGCCAGCCTATTTTTACTCTAGTGTGATTGAGGCACAAGCTACCACTGCTCTGCTCATTGTATGGATTAGATTTGATTTAAAGCAATTTTTTGCTTTTTATCTAATTTTTCTAAACCACAGTCACCTGAAATTTAAAACAAAAGAAATGAGCAGTCAACAAGTTCTCTATCAATGAAAATATATCGACATTTACCCTAATAAAATGAAAAAATCTAATGTTTCAAAGAACTAGATAAGGCACCCCAGTCATACAATTCATGTTTAAAATGGTTGCTTTATTGCTGTAGAAGAAATAAAGTTTGGCATCTAACCTCTAAGGTCATCAGTTTATCAAAAAACGATTGAAACATGAGAATAACGTAAAAAGATCCACCAGGGTCTATAGGTGGAATTCAGGGTTGTGGAGGTCAGGCATCGATGTAGGAAAGCAGTGGGAAATATGTTGGCTGAAATACCACCTTATGTTTGGTACACAAGGTGGTCGGGTTGGCTGCCTAAACTAGCTGTCGGGCAATCCAGCATGAAGATAGCTGACTAGATTTTTAGTCAAAATATAAGATTAATAAACTTTCAGAATCAGTGTACTTTATTAATCTCTAGGGAAATTATGTGGCTTACACTTGCTCCAGTACAGTAACATTAACAAAAACAGACTATTTAACAATACAATATGTTAAGACATAAGGAATAGCACAATATATACAAATCACCAAATAATAAATATGTACAAGATTGATAGATGTAATTATAAATAAATATCAAGAAAATTGCCAGCACCATTACCGAGTAAGAAAAGAGTGTGTGCAAAAAGGATGTAACTATTGCAGTCTTTACGATGTATTAGATGGAGTTGTAGTACAGGGAGATGGCCACAGGTAGGAATGATTTCCTGTGTGGTTCAGTGGTGCTTTTTGGTAATCTCAGTCTCTCACTGAACGTGCTCCTGTGGCTAGCCAGCATGTCATGGAGTGGGTGGGAGGTATTATCCAACATTGTCTTTATCTTGGACAACATTCGCCTCTCCGACACCACCTTAGGAGAGTCCAGCTCCATACCCACAAAACTACTGGCCTTGGATCAGTTCATTAAGTCTGTTGGCATCAGCAACCCTCGACCTGCTGCCCCAGCATGCCGCAGCATAAGGATAGTACTTTATTGTCTGTGTACTCCAAGGTATTTTTAGCCCTTAGCTCTTCAGTTTTTTCAAGCATGTTTATTTTGAATACAGTTAGTTTTTAAAAAGCATTTATATTTTTAAAAAGTATTTAGCCTCAATAACTGGTTTTGGTATTTTGAATGAAATTGGTCAGTTATAGAAAACTATGACTTGTACATTTGGTTTTATTCGTTTCTGTTCTGAGACCAAACGCAAAGGCCAACTAAAATACTGCAAAGACAGAACAAAGTAGCATTATGTATCAACTGATTCTGAACTTTCCACACTGAGGCCATAACACTGATAGTCCTGTGGAAACTGTAATGCAAAGTTAAAATGAGAAACACTCTGTTAATAGACCAGCAAAAAGCCAATGAGGCCAAATGGAGGCTGTAAAAATGAATCTGCTGCAAAGAACAGGAGCAGAGGCTGGCTGAGAGAAAATCTGATAAATACAGATGTGACTGTGTGCTCTCACATCACTCCACACATAGCATGCCGGTTAACTGTTTTGCCCGTGTGGCTAAACCAGAGACTGTATATACAGCTAAACAGAGGGTTTACAGGCTGTGGTTTCTGTAATGTTAGAGTGAAACTGAAGAGCTTCTGTTTTGAACAGAGATACCTCTCAGTTTGTGTGCTAATGTCTTTGTGTCTTTAAGAGCACAGTCTAACCAACTGCAGTGAATGTGAGCACACTTAAGACCCATGTGCACATTAATAAACCCAAAGAGATAATAAAATCTTCACAAGGAAAACTGAGACCAGACAAAGGTCTGGATTCACTAAATGTGATTTTTTTTTTTTCTTCTCATGGCTAGGATAATTATAAGAATTTATGGGAATTTCAGGAGGGTCTGCAATGCTGATGGTAATCCCTTCACAATATATTAAGTGTGTGCCCAGTCTATCACTGGTAGCTTTCTTCTTCTTCCTCCATCTTTCCATTTATCAGGTCCTGAGATCTCCCCCACCTTGGGTAGCAGGCTGATTAGTCTGATGCACTGAAGCAGAACCGGGCAGAGTATTGATTGTCACAGTGACCTTTCTTTTGCCACTCTTCTAGAGATGTGGGGGGTTGCATTCTCTAAGACTACATGGCTAAAGACAGGAACCTTGCTCTGCACAAATGACATTCATGGCTTCCAAGACACTGGATGGTAATCACTGTGCTCTCAGCAGGATGACACAGCCAATCAACGGTCTTCAGTCTGGTCCTCCTGCACAGGGCCTCAACTGGAGCTTTAACAGTGTGGCTGCAATAAGTTTATTGGGATAATTGTGAAAATTGGAATTTTCTTCGTCTGACATTTTATATCCATCAACTTAATTTTGTTTTTCTAATCTTACTCCAGCAATAAATATTAAAACCTGACAGGAAACCCCTAAACTGCAGGTTTTTAAAGTGATACTTTGAAAAGGACACATAAGAATGAACATTTACAGAAATATTTATGCTAATCATTATATTCAACGATTAAATATGACCCTATTTGATCATTGAGCCTATTTTTTTATATCATAGCACCTTAATACGAAACAAGTAGCTTGCATTTGAATTTTGTGTGAAAGGGATATGAAACAGACATACAAGATATCCACCGTAAATTGGACCTTAAACAAGTCTAGAGTCAAAGATAGACGCTAGGAAAGGCAAAGGGGAGATGAGGGGTCTGTGGTTAAAGCATGTGTCAGTAATAGTGGTTAAAGATCTATTTTTGAAACCTCTTTAAAAAAACAACAACAACTTAATTCTCTTATGTGAAGTAGTGTAGAGCAAATAAGATTGATGAGAAGGGAGGGAGGGGAATACAGGAAATAGTCATTATTGGCAGCTAAGACAGAAGACATCTGTGGAAGCAGTGGCAACCACATGAAGCCGTGGGATCCAGATGTGACAGAAAAAGGTGGGCAAATGTGATTATCTCAGCAATACGAGATGAATCAGAGAACAAACAACCATGCAATACTAAAAATTGGGGGAGCCGAAAATCCAGAACTTGATGTGGATATCGGTTTACCTTCAAGGGACTAGAAGCCTCACAGAAAAAGGAGTAATTACTGCAGAGGCACAGAACTCAAACAAACATCCATCTAAACACACACACAGATAACATGTGTTGAGCATTGAATGGCCACAGCAATGAGGGGGGAAAAAAAAATCACCACCACACATCATCCACAGCTCGTGGCAGGAGGAAACCAACACAGCTGAGTGACCTTTGTAGAGAGAAAAGGGGTTGGAAGAAAACAAAAGATAAACGTCATACCAGCTGAGGGTTTAGATAACAATAGTGAAAAAGATGTGCTGGTATAACTTCTGCTGTCACCTTCATCAAAGGAATAAACAGAGAATGCAAATATTGAGCTATCAACATGCTTTGTCTCCCTCCCCTCACCCCCAGGCGGTCGGAGCAGATGTCTGCCCCTCCCTGAGCCCAGTACTGCCAGGAGTTTCTTTCTGTTAGAAGGGAGTTTTTCCATCCCACTGTCGCCAAGTGCTTGCTCATTGGGCAGGGGTGTCTAACATAAGGCCCCAGGTTCCAGAATCGGCCTGGCAAAGACACCAATCTATCCCACTGGACAGCTTTGGAAAAAATGAATTGTCTTCATAAGTTGTATAACTTTTCCTAATGATAAAGATCTCCACTGTGTCCATTTATACAACATCAAAGTGTTTAACCAACATACAAGAAAATTTCTGTTTTTGTCTATTACAGAAGTTAATAATTAATTTTACACATTTATTTCTTACAATTTAAGTCTAAAAAGTTGTCCTGATAGCCTTCTCTCATTATAGAAATTGTACTTTTCTTATTTTAGGATATCTCGGGGATTCAATGTGTAGTTATTCTTCTTTACACTGACTTTTCAGTGCTATACTGAGCATATGCAGCGGATCATGGTGTGAACAAATCATTCTCAGATCATCAAATTGATCTCGACTGAGAAGCCAGGCTGTCCCGCCACCTCTTCGTTTAAATCACACAAGCCACCTCAAATGGGTTTTCATATTATTGTCAATTATCTCCTCCGGGGGAGCAGAAGGTTGAGATAAAGAGAGGTCTGCTTGCAACTTTCTGGATCAACATCTGAGATTAGGCTCTTGATCTGATGTGATGTGGTGCGCTGCACATGAGCGTAACTGCTGACTAAGCTACTTTAGAAACCAGAAACCAAAGACCCCGATTCCCTGCCTCCAATCTCAACCAGACTCTGTCAAACTTCCCTTTAATCGTCAGCGACCCCATGCATGCCAGACAGGCTCGAGCCACTACCACGACTGTCTCCCCTTGAGCCGCTTACCCCTGGGAATTCTGCGCAAACCAGTGTTACTCCTCACCACACCTCCGTCTCTAATTTAACCAGAAACCTCATGTTTGGTGCCAAGAAAGCCCTGCCTCAGAAGATTCCCTTTGTAACCTCCGGCACCGACCTAATTCATACGCAGTGTCAACATTACCGTACAATCAAGCTGCAGTCACGGACCTCAAGTCTTGAGGATGGAAATCAAATAACTGCGCATTAAGGTCAGACGTCATTTGGGTTTCCACGAATCAAGCCAATTTAAACCGACGTGCCCTGTAGACCAATAGTGAAGATATTGAAAAAAAGAAGGGAAAAGTATATTGAGCGCACTTTAACTGTCATGTTTTACGTCTGCAATTTTAAAAAGCAACAAGATTGTGTTTCTCTTAAGTGCAAGGTGGTCCTCTATATTAAAGGCAGAAATAGCCTGGTCACCACACTGAACATGAACCTCGGTTGTAACATTTCCTGCTCTCATGTGTAAGTCCCATCTCTCAACACAGCTCAATCAAAACACCCCAACAGCACAAAGGTCCAGTTTAAACTTTACCTAAACTATGTATGTGAAGCATCATGTGTAGGTTAATTAGATTTACATGAAAAACTCTGATAATTGAATTGAGATTCAAGTGTAAGACAAACTGTTTCATATACATGTCCACTGAGTAAAGTTATTTCTGTACAGAAGACAAAGAGGGATGGAAATACTGCGTAATGTTTGTTATTATGATCACACTTATTAGAATATTCTCCACATCACTTTGGGAGCATTGATTGCATTAAATGTATCCCAAGACATGATGTGGCTCTTAACAGGTTATCAGATCATTCAGTTAAACCTTGGCTGGACTAACAAGGTAATGAAGTCCATAGTAATACATTCAGCATATATACCGTAAATGAAAAGTTTAAATGTATGAGAAGTTCAAAAGAGTTTTTCTTCATTTTTGAAGACAATGCATGGAAAAAGGAAAAAGAAAACAAAGGAACCACACAGTAGTACTGAGATTAATACTCCAAGTTTCAAGCCTGGACCAAGAGTGGCATCTAGTGGTCGATATACAAAAGACATGACACCACTTCACCATTCTTCTGTTGTGGCCCAGAATATTTTTCCAAATGAGTGAGGTGTTGCAGTAACTTCTGTGATGAGAAGGGGCTGATGTGATAGTGACGTTTACTGGACTTCTACTTCCTGGGCTCTGGATACCCCTGACAAGAGCAAGGATTGCGCTTTAAATGCACACCCAAAATCATTACCAAAGATTATTCAGCTTTTGTCCAAAAATTGCACATGCAGGTAAATTAGATCAGATTAGTTTCAATGGGAGGCTGTTGAATATACTAGAGATTTTAGGAAGGCCAAGAACATGTTACTCTTTTATTCAAGTCTGTTAAAATGCTATTAAGGGCTTTCCTTCCTCATAGTTATTCCTTAGAATATTAACACTAAAGAACCATGAACTTTTTAAAAATATTTTATTTAAGAGAAAATAAGGATTTCCTCAAAAATCCCTTCTGGCTTATGAGCTGAACTTGCTCCACTTGTTTCCAGGTGTTTTCATGTATACTGTAAATTCTGCTGACAGCTTTGATAAACATAATACATCAACAATGCGCATCTGGTGGATTACATAAATGATTGAGTTCTAGATAAACACAAACTTGATAGTCAAGATTTTTATTTAACATGTATCAAAACAGTATTAACATTAAATCTGATGAATTTTATGCATTTTTGTGAGTTTGTCTCGGTCTTCACCTAGTTCAAATATATTTTATGGTGCACATTAATATTAAATATTAACACAAGTTCATTGTAACTTAAGTTAATTCAACAGCAATCTACATTAGCAACACATGAAGCCAGAAAACAACAAAGACGAATCCAAGAAAAATCTTAGACCAAGAGTCTCAGTTAAGGAGGACTCTGACTAGGACCTTCAAGAGGGTTCTCCTCCTCTAAGATCAAAGGATTTGTCATTTGGGCTTCTTGGGTAACATCTACTTTCATCAGAACCACCGCCCTGAAATGAGAACAAACAGGTGTTAAGCAGAAAAAGAATATGGTACTATATTACTATAGTACTATATTAGCAGTTCCATCCAACTGTGCATCCATTTTTCCATATCATCATGCTTTCTTAATACATATGTTCATTACCCTTCTGACAGGCACATGCCCAACATAGCTCCAAGAAACTACCAAAGTACGGCAATTTTTTCCAATGTTACAGTAAGACATACATACGAAAAAGAACATCTGGTATATACACAGTGCTGTACACAGTTCACAGGGAACTACAGCAGACAGTTCCACATGTTTGATTTGGCAGATTTTTTTTTGTGGCAGTTGCTCTGGTTGATGCCTTTTATATAAAGCAGTTTGTCTTTTTCTTAAAAGATGCAATAAAAGCGTGTGTTTTTCCATTAGATTTTTTAAAATTATATTAAATAAAGCAATTGGTTCAACAAAGCTCAAAACTTGTGTTAAATAAAATAGACATGAGGATACTAGAGATGTATATTAACATGCAAAAGAGGAACTTGACCGGTGAGAAAAAGTTGGATTAGTAAGAGGAACTGAGTCCTCTAATTTCCAAGTGCCCAGTCAAGCAGAAATGCTTTTCTAGTCAAGTTAGAAAGCTTAAAACATTTCTGCCAAGTCGCTCTTAACAAGGAAACTGCCCCTTTTTTGGTTTACTGAATAAATACACCGTGGTTAAAATTCAGCAAACACCTTCAGGTACTTTACCTCAATGACATACTTCTATTGACAAATAATAATGTCACATGAAAGCAGCCTTGAATGTACCACCGAGTTTTGAGGATGCTACATGTATGTAAAATGCTAAAACATACAGTGACACAGACATACCGTTTAAAGTTCACGGTGATTACAGCCTGTTTTTAGATGTCAATCATATACATTTCACCTCTGTAATATTCTTGATATTTAAAATTGAGCTATTTCTTATATTTTGAACTTTGAAATATATTGTATTATTTAATTAGTTCACTCAGTTACTGTTATTGTCTTATAATAATAAATCATTTTGTCACAACTCATGTACATCATCTCTGGTTTTTAGTCAAACTTGCAAAGGCAGTGGTATGATCCTTTGAAACTTTGTTACACTTAAGGCATAATTATTAGCTTACCCAATAACAGACAAAGGGATCCCACAGAGTCCTGCAGACAACAGGAACACAAAGCCAGGGCACCATGACACCGTAGCAGCATAAATACTGTTAAAGACTCCAGTCGATACCTTGTTGCTTATTATCTCCAGAAAGTACATGAAGGCAAACAGGGCTCCTGTAAAATAAATAACAATCATAACAGTAACAACACCACCATGCTCAGAAGGTGAAAGGGTTACACAAACCCTAAAGATTAAGAGTTTAATTCTGTCAAATCCAACAGAAACTTAAAGTGCTTCGTTTTTAAGTGCACCCACAAGCTTCTGGAATGTGCCATCCTTCAATGGACTGACTCCACAAACACTCTCAGACATGGTTTTGTGGTTCTTGTAAAGCACTAAACTCACTCACCCTGCTCAGACTTTGAGATGATCTCTGACATCATGGCGCGCAGAACGGGGAAAGGCATTTTAGACAGAATCATTGATCCAATTGCTGGAGGGGAAAATGCATAACAGACAATTACTTTTTTATTATGCAAAATACTTCAGCATTATAATATAATTACATTGAAATCTGGGCCAATGAACATTTTAGATTTGTTTAATGTTAATTTCCTGTTCATTGATAAAGATGCACATCTCTTAGACAGCATTAGATACAAGAGGATTATGCAAAACAGTGGTAACTGAGGATTAAATTGGACAAAAACCCATTGGTTACTTCCAGTTAGTAATGCAGATTTATAGTGTTTGATTGAGTCTATAAATCTATACTGTAGGCAAAGACAATTCAGAACTTTGCAGCTATGATGCGTCTGCAGTTGTAATCGCATCTACCTCACTGATTGTGCAAATAGAACAATATTCTACTGGTGTTGACATTAATGCAGTTTTCCTCTTTTTGTAGCTCTGACAAAATGTGTCGACTTGAGAGCTAATAGATTTTGAACAGTTTTACTAAAAACCCAAGATGGCAGAGTCTTCAAACCAGCCTGCGAGTCTAGCATGATGAGCTTACTTTTGCTCATCATGGCAGAGCAGCACAAACACATCTTGCTCAATATGGCAGGGTTTTATGGATATAAATTACTTAAGCAATTTGCAGAGTTCCAGTATTCTGATTGCCTAGTTAAGAGTGCTAAAATGTAAAGCCGCTCCCCCTCACCTACAAACATAAATAAGGTGGTCTCAGCAAACGCTGTCATCACCATGCTCATCACCAGAGACAGGATCCCAAACAGGACAATGAACAGCTGGGGCACACCACAGCATGTAAATAAGGACACTCCCACGAAGCTAGTCAGGAACACAGTGGTGGTCAGTGCTGAGCCGTAGCCAATCAAAATCTCAGTCCAGCACAGGGGCTTATTGAGCTCATACAGCGTTATCATAGAGACCCCACCAATATATGCAAAGGAAAAGCTGATAAAGATGACAATGAGGAGGGCCAAAGCAATTTTACAACTACGACTAGCCCCTGCAAGCATCTGGTAGACCCCACAGACCATCTGTTTTATGGCTGAGCGCTGAGGTGCCAAATCCATAATAACGACATCTGATGGAGGCTTTATTGTCTCCTCAAGGACAAAGACTGCATAGATTAGGCTCAAACACAGCATCAACGCAGATGTTAGGAAAGGCCAGTTAAATCCTGCAGTTTTCAGGAAGTAGCCTGTTGATATTGAAGCCCCGCCAGCCAACACGCCAATCATCATGTCTACTCCAGCCATGCGCAGAGTCTTCTTGCAACGGGTGTCACACAGGTCTGCTATGTAGGCAAAACAGCCACCCAGAAATGTGCCCAAGCCGCCACACAAAGCGCTGAGGATTGAGGAGCCAATGAGAAGGTAAATGTTGAGCTCAAAATAGGATACAGTCAGGTAGGCCAAGGTATTGATCAACATGCCAATCACAGGTATGATGATTGTGATTTTGCGCCCTGCTCTGTCGCTGTAGGTCACCAGCAAGAGAATGACCAACAAAGATGGGATTGTGCAGAGGACATCTGTGTAAAGGGAGAAGAGAGATGCCTGCTTCTGTACGCCCTAGAAATGCAGAGAGACACAAAACAGACTTAATTTTAACTGCAAAAGCAAACTCACCAAAATACAGCTTGGTAACTGTGTTTTTGGACACAGACATTTTTCAAGTTTTTCCTCTGTATAACCCCAGAGTGGATTTTAAAAATAAAACACAAAGATTGGCAAGTAAAGTCCAACTTTTAAGATTCAAATCATCTTAGAACTTAATCAATTTAATAACAATACAAAATTTAACTGTTTTGAAATTACAGCCATTTTTATATATTGCCCCATTAACAGAGGGTCAGAAGTAATAACACAATTGACTGAAAAGCAGCTTCACAGCCAGTATTCGAAGGGATGCTCCCTGCAGTTGATTCCAAGTGTTTCAAAGCCATCCATATGGATAAAGCATATTGCAAAAGCAACCCAAGAGATTCTTAATACCAAGAAATACGTTCTTGAGATATTCTTCAGTCACCTGATCCCTGAGGTCAGAGACCCAAAAACAAGCAACAATTGAAGGTGGCTGCAGTAAGGGGCTAGAAGAGCATCCCAAAGTGAGAAGAAACTGTATTTGGCACTCTGTGCTCTACAGTTCTGTCATTCATCATATTATTCTCAGTGAAGTATTAGGAATAATCCTTATTTAAAATTGTTATTGTTCAGTTATTTCAAAGTCTCTGAAATGGAGGACTCTGTATAGAAATGGTTGTAATTCCTAAATCATTCATGCAAAAAAACAACATTAAATTAAAGCCAAAAGCAAATTCAGTTGAAGAAACTTTCACATGCACTTGTAAATTTCTAAGTAATGCTAGATCTTATCTGAAATGAGCATTAAATATGAATTTTCCTGCTACAGTATCAATGACAGTATTCAGTGCAACAGTTTTAAGTATAATGCAAATGCAGCTAATGCTGATTTGTGTTTTACGCCACTTAACTGATGGCTGCAACTGTGCATGCCCTTATTTTTATAGTAGGTCCTTCCATTTTTGGTACCCATGAATCCTACCTTGGAGCCAGAGATTAATGACAAACCTCATAACTGCTTGAGCTGTTGCTTGTTGTACATCTGGATGTGTCAGAGATGGGATAGGTGGTGTTTGTCATCTGCGCCCAGAGTCTCCGGTAAACATACTGCTGCATAAGTGGAGCATTGAGAAAATAGGAAAAAGTGCACAGGGCCATCACAGGCTCCAGAAGCAAGAGACGCTTCATTCTGAGGAGGGCTGGAAAATGTCCTGAACAAGAAACAAGGACAATGATTAGATTTGAACTCAAGTGACAACTAAAACTTGATCACTCCACATGCCTGAAGAAGGCATGGCCATTCTTGTACTATAGTTTAAGAAAAGAAAGCAATCTAAAACAGGTGAAACCAGTTGGTCAGTGATTTTATAGTGTTGCAACTGTACAAGACATAGGATTTAAAAAACAAACAAAACAAAAAAGAAAACAAACCCCACAACAGTTACTCTACTCCACTAAAAACTACAGTTCTGATTCAATGTATAAGAAACTGTCTGCATGGGCAATATTTGTTTGATTGAGTTTGTATTTTATTTATTCAAGAAAACTGCATTACATTACGGATCAATTGTATACTGTATCAAACATTCTGTGGTATTCTACTCCAACTGTGCTACTTTAGTGTATATAGCCAGCATTCAGGTTTGTACGATATTTGGAGATTATATCAAAAAGACTGTGTCACAGACTCACTGGTATAATATCTAACCAGAGAGCCTGGAGTAATATACCAACATGGTAGAAAAATACTGATTAAATATAGAAATCTTTAAATTATTGCTCTGTTTAAAAAAAAAAAAAAAAAAAAAAAAAAAAAAAAAAAAAAAAAAAAAAAAAAAAAAAAAAAAAAATACTTAGCAAGATAAGCACAACATATGACTGCTTATCTTGCCCCACACACACACACACACACACCAGTGCCATATCAGGGAAACTGAAGAAGCTGAAACAGCACCACAAGTAAGTAAAAGTTCACAACAAAAGGTTGTGAACTTACCTAATGCTGGCTTCCTATAAGCAGCGTGAATGCAAACAAAGCAGCCTTAACATTGTGTTCTTGGAGGAGTACCCCAGTGTGCAGTTGCCACCAGCTAATCCCCAGAACTGACTGGTTTGATGTTAAACAACCAGACTTTAGAGACTAAGGACTGGAATGTGCAAAAATTCAATCGTATGTATAACACAACCTCAAACTAGTCCTTCATGAAATACAAGCGGGATATAAAACTAAACAAGGGCAAACATTAACAATTTGTACTATGTATTATCTGCAATATTAAAAGCAATGAAAGATATTACTGAGGAAAAGACAGACAACTATTTTTTCCTTCTGTAAAACAAGACAGATTTATACGAGTTTTTTTTCCCTCCCAGTAGGAGTTTGCATTTACATATAAAGAAAGCCAGTTTTCCAACATGACATTTGGGCTAGTGATCATCCCAAAAATGACACTAATAGTTTGTGAAAGAGGAAGAAAGCTCTAAATCGCTTCATTCGTTGATTTCACAGGTGTTCAATCAGACAGAGGGAAGCACAAAATAAGTAAATAAAGTAGATCCAGAACGCAGGTTTAAGAACCTGAGTCAAACTTCAATCCAACATGAGAAACTCATTTTCCAGAAAATCTGAGTTTCTTCAGTCTGCCCTGAGTATGTTTAGTTTGTGCTCAGAGTGTGCATGAGTAATGAAACAAAGTAGTCATCAGTGGAGCTCCAATACGAGGATTCACCATGGCAACAAGAAAATAAAGGGCAGAGCTTCTACTGCAATCCAGTCTACAGAGAAATAATAATACATACCAGTGGATCATGACATTTATCTCAAAAAGGCCAGGATGGGAGGAGAGAGTGATTTTAATTAGTGAGATCCACTTGATTTTTAAATCTAATCATTCCACTATAACCTGAAGGGATAAAACTCACACAGTAAGTGCAGATGAGGCGGTTTAATTATGGACATAAATTTGCTTCGGGTGCTTTGCAGTTGAGGTTCAGTCTTCACATGTTTGGACATTTATAGTGAGAGTGGGGGAGCAACTAGATGAGAGCCTGCAGAGGTGGAACTATGCTCTGGAGAGAAGAGGAATCAATGTCTCTCAAACCAAGTCAGAATGTGCGTGAACGAATGAGAAGGAGACCAGTTTAACAGTAAATATGAAAACAATAGAGGTTGTGAAGGACATACAGAGGGCACTTTGAAAGAAAACGCATGAATGAGGAAATGAAACAGCATTTGAGGCAGCTGCTTCATATCAGTTCGTCAAGTATGCGACACATTGACTAAATTTCATGAACTGAGAGAACTCTCAGGAGTGGCAATAGTGAGCAGGTAGGCACCAGCCTGGGAGCGCATTGCTGCCCCGATAAGTGACTCAGTTTAAGATGGCCCCTCTCTGGAGTACAACGCTCATTTCCCCTCATCTCAGTATGAACATACTCAGACTTGTACGCTAAACAGGCTTTTTGGACGAAGTCAACGATCAATAAAGTCAATAGAAGTTGTTCCGTTTGCTCGGACTGAAGAAAAGAATAAAGGTCAAACTAATATTGTTAACACCATCAATAAGAGGTCGGGAGTTCTAGCCTTGGATAGATTTTCCAATATGACTAAAAAACTTAAACACTCATTCACACGCTATTGTCACGGGGTTGTTGTCACGGGGACATCATAGCAGCTGACGTCAGTGTACTTGCAGATATTTAGCTGTGAGCGGAGTGATTTGTCTGGCTTACTTTATCTAAAGACCGTTAAGCCAAGTGCTGCAAAATTCAGGTTACTTTTGGTATACTTGATAGATTCTGCTTTTGAATTAGAGCTTTTGACCTTACCCTGAGGTCAACGATATGAATTAAACATGGAGTAACTAAAGCACGCGGAAACTCACCTTGTCTAATTTCTAGTAAATATGGCACCGAAGCACAGAGAATGGTGGTAAATCCGTGGCGTTAGGTATCATGAGGTTTAATATGTGATAAATCTATGGTGAAGTACCACACCGATTGAATAAAACACAACCAGAATTTTACCAAGTGCGGCCTTACCTTTTTTTAGGACGTTGGAAAATGGACACTGCCAGTGGGCCTCCTGCCTGACAGTAAAAGTAAAAGTGAACCAGGCAGGTTGATTGGCCAGCCAGAGTTTCTGGAAATTAAAGTCCCAATTCAGTTCACCTGTGAGGCCGGCTGGCTGTCTGAAGCTCTCTGACGAGTTTTTTTTTTTTTCCATGTACTAATTTCATATAGAAAAAACCTAACATCAGGTGACCTAAATGGGACTATGTTAGAAAACAGTACACTTGCAATAGTGGTGTACATATTGGCTATCATATAATTTACAGACATTCAGTAAGCAGGAAAAAGTGATGGACTGCCAAAGCAATTAGTAATGCTTCTATGGTTTTTAAGTGTCTAATATCTTGATTTAGATTGGTAAATAGACTGTAGTCAATACGAATTATGGAGGAGCTATAAAATACAGAAATGGCCTGTTTTACAAGTACTCTGTGTTATTTTACCTACATTATAATTAGTCCAGTCCTTTTTGGCCAATATATACAATATATTTTTAAAACTGTGATGTTATATATTACAGATCTCTCTTGAAAAAGACATTTTTAATGTCAATGACACTTTTTACCTGGATAAATAAAGGATGTGTAAAAGTAACCTTCCCCCCCCCCCAAAAAAAGTGACAGGAATGTTGAATGAATGAAATGATTTTTTTTCTGCAGAATCACGTTGTGCTGGGATTTAGCTAGAAAATTAGAAACAATTTTTTATGTTTGTTATGAAGGTCACTGGGTATAGAAAACAGTATTGCATTTAAAAATGTTCTTAGCATTTCATCTCCATCAGAAAAAAAAATCCTACATATTTATTAAACATCACCTTGTTTGATACAGTTTTAAGAAGATAAATGATGTCGTGCTGATATTTAGTTGTGAATTTTCGGTCTGTATTAAAATACAGAAGCTTGGCCCACAGTGGTAAACATTTTTTATTTTTATTAGACTGTTGCGAATATTGTGTTGACACAATAATTAAGACTATTACACCCAAAATGTAGTAACTTAGCTACAACAAAACCTGAACAGAGGTTGAATCTTACAAACTTCAGGTATGTAGTGGCATAATTGTGCTGGTGCTTTCTTCTTCTGTTTTTCTCAAAAACCAAAGTGTGAAAGAAAATCCCACAACACTTTCCTTTATTTAGTTTGTTGATATTCTCCAGATAATTGGAAAGGTTTTAATTGATAGTATGGAAAACTGAGCTTTTCAACCTGGTCGTACCCCGAGGCAAGCAGAGACCTAATAAGTGACCAATTCAGTCCACAAGGTCTTCGGTTTGGTCATAATACAGAGTGGTGGGTTGTTTCCAGAAAGAACTTTAGTCCTCATACTTTGAAATGATTACCATAACTCTTAGTCCCCTTTACCATTTGTGGCTTGGTCTTTTACCTTTTCCCTGAGCAAAAATGTGATGTCAAGGTCAAATTTTATTTGCTACATTAAAAAAAAAGAAATAATATACATTTAAAATGTATCCATTCAAAATGTTTTTGAAAATGTCATTGTCATGGTCAGACTTCTACCTTCAGACCTTCGAGATTTCTATCAATTTTAACTGGAGTTGTTAAACCTGAGAGGTAGAGAAATCTGTTTATCCATAACTCCAATAAGCACAGCAACAAAGGAAGAAAATGTAACCTATATTAAACACCACATAAAATAAATCACACACACACACACACACACACAAAAAACAAAACAAATCTTAACAAGCAAGGTGCTGTTAGTGTTTGGTAGTCCTGGCGTCTCAGGTAAGAAGAGGGCTGTGGTCACTCTGATCTTGGACAGGATTCTCCTCCTCTGAATTGAAACGCTTTGGCCTTTGGACCTCTGTGGCAACATCCACTCCTATCACGCTCACCATGCTGAAATGAGGCGGAGAAAAGGGGGATGATATAAGAGCAAAATAGAAAAGGGAGATACATGTCTGCTAAAGCTCAACATAAACTGGCCAACTGTTTCTGTGTCCGTTTCTTCCATTACATCTCTAGTAGCCCTTCTTAAGATTACATCCATACACTTTCTACAACTACCAACGTGGTGGATATGTATATTTAAGGGGGGGAAAAAAATCCCATTTTGTACCATCTGCTACATACAAGACTCATCGGCTTCTTTTTAGCAAATAAGCACAACAACAACCAAACCACATCAGTTTCATTTGAGTGCTGACGTGGCTTGAAAATGCTACCACTCTATGCACTCAAAAGGAAAAATATAGTCTCTTGTTGAATTCAATTAGTTGTTCTGTTGTTAGACAAAATTGCTAAACCAGTGCTTTTGTTATTCTATGAATAGCCGCTAAGTAATAGGAAGGAAATGTGACAACAGCTTTATTCACTGAAGGAGTTTTTCACTACACCCCAGTGCAATAAAGTTCAACAGGAAAAAAATTCAACTAAACTTCAGTTGAATTAAAAGCAAAGCCAAGGCTGTAACAGCCCAAAAATCAAATCGAAGGGATACTATGCATGTCATGAGTTATAAGGGAGGACTTCTTTTGTAAAAGGACTTGGATAACGAATGAGGAACTAATTCTTCCTGCTTAAGCAGAACCACTTCCCTTTTCTAAATAACTGATAAACAGTGACTTGGCAGCTTGTAACTTGCAACTCCATCCACACAGTGCAGAGTTGTGAAGTCTGATCTCACTAGAAATCTGATCACAGATCACCAAAAAAAAAACCTCACATGCCTTCAGTCAAACTGAACATTAACATAATCCAGGACAAACAACATACAGGACAGTGAGTTTTGGTGGTAGATAATGGCTTCTGTGAGCAATGCATTAAAAATACACGGTAACATGAACAAAAGTAGCAAGACCTGAGGTGAGTAACCTTAAACTATGTCATGTGACTGATATTTATGACATAGTAAAATGAATGGAAACTAATAATGTCTGGGAGGTACAGCAGGAAATTAATTTGGAAATGTATTACTCTACACATCAATTATAACTACCAGTGCAGTGCCCGCTCAGAGAGCATAACCCTGGTTACTTTTATAGCTACAATTCTACAGCTAATTGCATCACAGCCATTAAGTGAGTTTCTGTTTCAAAAAGAAAACAGTTATGAAAGGCACAATGACTAAGGTTATACCTTTATAGCTGGAGACCTTTATTCCCTCCCGACTAAAATTACAGTTGGGTAATTTTAGTTGCAATGGATAAACTTAGGAGTCTGAGGCGTGTTGTTCTGTCAATGATTGTCATCACAAAGCCCAAACAACATGCCTGTGTGTGCAGCCCTTCTCCTCTAGGTTAAACACTGGTGACTGAACAACTTTGAACTAAAATGACAACTGCTTATCTGCAATGTCTCAAATTGGACATTGCACTCATTTTCTTCACCATCGGCACAATGTGCAATTCCCTTGTATTCTTATTTATCCCTTTGTATACTCTGTATTTATATATGTCTCTGTAATTCTATCTGTGTATATATGGTATATTTCTGCTCACATTCTGTAACTT
>NW_005187581.1:456616-459866 GCF_000239375.1 Pundamilia nyererei
GCTATTTTAAAGTTGTGGGAAATCCATTGGCCTACTTATTGACTTACCCCAAGGCAGTCAAAGGAATCACACAGAGTCCTGCAGATAACAGAAAGACGAAGGCTGGGCACCACGCTACCGTAGCAGCATAAATACTGTAGAACACTATGGACGATACATTATTGGACAAACTTTCCATAAAGGAAAGACAGGCAAACAGGGCTCCTGCAATAGAGAAAAAAAAATCAGAAAAACAGAAAATAAATAAATAAATCTGCAGGTCATAGGGTTACTAAGAACTTCTGGTGTATAGTTTTAAGATAACCCTCTGCTAAATTCAACAGAAACTTGGAGAGCCAAAGCTGCTGGAACAGGCAATCCTTCAATGGACTCTGGCTCTACAAACACACTCAGACATGGTTCTGTGGTTCATGTAAAGCTCTGAAAAGTCACTCACCCTGCTCAGACTTTGGGACAATCTTTGACATCATGGAGCGCAGTACAGGGAAAGGCATGATAGACAGTAGCATTGGTATCCTCACTGTGGCAAATGAAAAACAGAAGATCAGCATTATATAATGCATCACACTGTAGTTTTAATGTAACTGCATAAAACTATACATGAGGAAATTAATATTTGCAAAATTGTTTAGTTACTTATGAAAAAAGTATGTTGCATCTATAAATGTAACAGATGTGTGTTTTCAATTACGTAGAATGTTGCAATAAGATAATTAAAGTAAGCAAATGAGCGATAACATAATTACACCGTTTATAAGTTTACAATGCACTAAAAAAAATTAGGAGTCTCTAGTAGTAGTTGTGCACCTTATAAAGCCACCATAAAAAGTCCTATTCTGTCAATTAGTAATCCAAGTCACTAGCATGCAATGTATTTTGGGGGTGCCATTTCTCTGTTTATAATGCCTTATGTGCTTTTTCTGCAAAAATAAATGAATTAATTAAAAAAAAAAAAAGAGCACATAAGGCATTTCTACTTCCTGCAGCTAAAATTGTCCTTATGCTTTTTAATATGACACATTCTGTGTTTTTACACCCAACCATTTAATATCGTGCCCACAATGAACACTGAAACGGGCTTTGGTTGATGCATTTTTCCTCTTTTCATACCACATATTAAGACAAATTCTACAATAGATCAATGCAAAACACTAAAAACTAAATTTGTGTCAGAAACTATATATAAGCAATTTCCTAATTCAGGGTGTTAAAAACAGATACAACTAAACTATGGACTTAGTTCATGGCACACCTTGTTAAAAAATAAATAAATAAAAATAATTATATAATTATTTTTTTTATTTAAACAAACATGGGTTAAAAAGTATTATCTCTTCATTTTATGTACGAGTCAAAACTACTGTACATTCCAATAGTTGCATTTTCCTCCTCACCTATAAACATCAACAAGGTTGTTTTAGCAAATGCCGCAGTGAGCATGGCTGATACAACAGACAGGATCCCCAACAGGACAATGAGCAGCTGGGGCACACCACAGTATGTAAACAAGGACACTCCTGCAAAGCTGGTCAGGAACACAGTGGTGGTCAGTGCTGAGCCGTAGCCAATCAAAATCTCAGTCCAGCACAGCGGCTCACTGAGCTCGTACAGTGTTATCACGGACATCCCTCCTACATATGCAAAGGAAACGCAAGTGAAGATAATAATGAGAAGGGCCAGAACAGTTTTCCACCTGCAGCTGGCCCCTGCAAGCATCTGGCAAACCCCACGGAGCATCTGCTTCATGCCTAAATACCAAGGAGATCCATCTAAAGTAACGGCACTAGTTGGAGCCTTCTTCACAGTCTCCTCAAGGACAAAGATGGCATAGAGCAGGATCAAAACGAGCATCAGTGAAGAGGTTAGGAAAGGCCAGTTGAATCCCACAGTTCTCAGAAAGTAGCCTGACGATAATGCAGCCAGTCCAGACAACAGGCCAATCATCATTTCCAATCCAGCCATGCGATATGTCTTCTGACGATCATCCTCGCACAAGTCTGCTATGTAGGCAAAACAGCCACCCAGAAATGTGCCCATACCACCACACAGAGCACTAAGAATTGAGGAGCCAAAGAGCAAGTAAATGCTGAGTTCAAAGTAGGACACAGTCAGCAAAGACAATGTGTAGATCAATGTGCCAATCATAGGCATGATGATGGCTATCTTGCGTCCTCCTTGATCGCTGTAGGTCACCAGTATGAGAGTGACCACCAAAGATGGGACTGTGGATAGGATGTTTGTGTAAACGGAGAAGAGAGATGTCTGCCTCTGTACCTCCTGCAAAAGCAAAAAAAGAGAGAGAGAGAGAAAATGTGGTTAATTGTAAAGCCCTTTAAATTCTGTCAGCTTGCATTTATGAGGAATGCTAGATGTCCTCAGCTCTCCTCAACAGCAACTCTTGAACCTAAATTTAATGTTAACAGGAGTCCTGGAAGCAGTGCAGGGGTGCACAAATAGAGGATGTTGAAGGAGAAGGGGTTTTTTTTGCAGCCAGATCAAAATATCTTGATCATACCTTAAACAGTGGAAGAATTTTTTTAAAAAAAAGTAAAAACTAATTATTTTCAGACATTTCATAAGAACTTTTAATGTTCAGGACTAAAAGGGGAGGTGGGAAAAAAAAAGCTTTTTATAATACAACAGGTGCTGTTGTGGCCATTTACAGATAAAACAAGTTTTGTCCTGTTGTGGTTTTCACTTCTCTTTTATGTGTAATTCTCATTCTATACATGCATGTTAAAGTAAAATGACATTGTTCCTCATAGAACAATGTCTTGATGCATGCTTAATCATCCTCCCACTGAAAGGACTATGTCCAGATGAACAAAATCAACCTTTTGGGGCTCATAGAACAATACTCTTTTACATCCTTGTTACAAAATTGTTTGTTTATTGCAAACATCCTACAAATAAAAAAGATTGTACCATCATATCTGTATTCTGTAAGATTATCACTTTTTAGCTATAGTGTAGCTACCACAGTATGCGGGTATCTGCATGAGCACAGACCTGTAGTCATAAGAAATTCTTTGCACGTCACCTTATTGCGCTAAAGAAGCTAAAGAAATCTTTGTAACCCAAACTGTGAAAGAGAGGAAGTTAAAAGTTTATGGGAAAAATGTATGAATAAAAACGTTGAAAATAGACATGGAACTAGTAATGCTATTACAAGTTCTAAGTAGGCAACTTGTTATACCGTACATGTAGGGCTGTTCGATATAAGATATATATCGGATGGCGATATAAAAAT
>NW_005187581.1:460370-463991 GCF_000239375.1 Pundamilia nyererei
CGTCCAGCTGGAAACACTTCACGCAAGTCGAGCTGCCCGAGATTCACAGAATTTACACAAAATGTTAAATTTTTTGTGATTTATATCGTTATCAGATGATAGATGTCTTAATATCGGGATATGAGATTATGGTCATATCGCACAGCCCTACGTACATGTACTAGTTATTATTACTAGAGTACTGTGCGAAAGTTTTAAGCAGTTAAAATGTCTCACACAAGACCATCGGAGGCATCTGATTAGTGTACAAGTCATGCAAATTAACATAAACATACGGAGTCATTAGGAACTACCGATAAAAACATGCAAATAATCCAGAGTCATAGACATAACATGTCCGTCTGGAATTAATATGTAAGAAACTCACATAGAAGCTCCAGACAGTTTTTTTTTTTAGATGATTGAAACAACGTGCCACCCAATACCATGAAAAGCTGTTGACCTAAAAGAATCTGTGTCTTGGTTTAAAGGTAAATGTTTGCACCAAATATTGATTTTTTTCATGGCATTCATTCTTAAACAATCCTTGCTATATTCAAAATGTTTTTAGTTTTCAGTGTGGTGGGAAAAAAGAAAGAAAATAAGATACTCCAAATTTCAGGAATGGATAACACGCCTTTAGTGATTAAAGACTAACCTCATTATAGTGAGACTGGTTGCTGCTGTTGCTGTTTGCCACACATCTGGAAGTGTTGTCAGAGCTCAGGTAAGTGGTGTTTGTCACCTGCAGCCAGATTCTCCTGTATGCATACTGTTGCACAAGCGGATAGTAGAGGAAAGTGGCAAAAGCATACAGGGCCACCACCGGCTCCACGAGGAAAAGCCTCTTCATGTTTAAGGGCTAAAAAGTATCCCGTGAGAAGATATGAAAGACAGTTGATAGTTAGATTTAAGCCTGAACACAGGTCACAAAAATTAACAATACACTGCACTGTCAGATATTTAAAACAATCAAATACAGCATAATACACAGCTATTGTTGTGGTAAAAATTCAAATGAGAATATCAAACCCAAACTTCTAAGCACATTTTATTTTGCTGAAACTTTTGGATCTTTAACAGTCGTGAAAACAAGTAAACAGGCACCTCCAAAAAACAACCAAACAAAAAAACAAACAGACAAACAAACAAAACAGAGTCTGGTAACAGAGAGTCGAAAGGATCTGCATGGAAGCAAACATACTTTATTTGTTTGGTTGTTTTAGAGACATTGAACTACAACGTCGATAAACAACATCTCCTGACAGGCTGAAACATTACATAGAATAGTAGACAATCTAACGACGTTCCTGCTTGACAAGCTGGAGGAGATCCCACCGGAAGATAGCAGATGAGCATTAACCTTCTCTAGCATGTTGTGAAAAACAAGACAGCGCTACCTCTGTTTGACGCCTACCTGTTTAAAAAATCGTCAGGGTCACATACATCACAATTACTTATGCCCCGGCTAATGTTGTTTATATGAGGAAGGTCGGAGCGCTTGTTTTATACAGAAATGTCAGAGGTTATGAAATGCCGACGTCCCACCTCTAGGCACACACGATTGGACGGCAGTGTTCTCTGTTGGACTCATTGGATTAAAGCAGCTGTCAATCATAGGTGGAATTGCTCAAAACATTTCATGGGTTCTTTTTTTAAGTCGGGTAGTTCATAACTGCATATTAGCACGAATTTAAAATATTGCACGCTTGCAAAACGTTTAATTTACATACTCCAATGCCTTTCTTGTACTAAGGCATGCGCTTTACGTTTCCTTGGCTATTACGGTAACGTGAGGTAGGCGGACGTTTGCGTCGGAATGTACCATTTTGCCAACACACCGGGAAGGATTATGTTGTGACAGCGGAGTTACAACCCGGCGGGGGAGACGGTAAGACCAGATAAATTGTGTTACTTCTACATAATTTCTTTAAAAACCGGTCGGTAGTAAGAATTGCAGAAATGTAAATTATGTTTGCGTGTAAATGTTTTACATGGCCGACTTTGTTAAATGTATATAATAGTAACAGTTTGTCACCCCGGACATGCAGATAAGTGCCACCATCAAAATATTGTAGGCTAGCGAATCATAGCTATCCCTGTGATTCATCCAGCTAACTTGGCTAGCGTTACCAGTTAGCTTTGCAGAGGTTAAAGGCAGCTACTACTACTACTACTTTCGTTTTATACTGTCATCTGTCGTTTTACTTGTCGGTCTAGGATTGCACAAAACCTAGCATTTGAGCTACCTCGCTGGTGAACGTTAGCGTTTGTTCTGCCGTTGCATTACGGAGTCGTGACTGTCCAATGGATGGTATTTAAGCCCCCCCCGGCCTAACTGTCAAGTACCGTTATCAGTCGCAGTGCTCCTGATACTCGCAATCTTGAGTTACCTGCAGTACTAATTTTTTATATTAGTTAATTATAGGCGTGGGCCTGAGCTGCATCTGCACTTGATCTCACGTTAAGCTTCGGATTTCGCAATGCAAGTTTACCCCCTTTCCGGATTAGGGAATTTAATTATTGCCTAATTATGAGTTTAAATAGAAATTTGAAAAAATAAATAAATAAAAGAAACCCCGAAATCGTTAAATTCACAATAAGAGTGTTGCAAAATTATGGAAACGTTTATGTCTTTACCTTTGGTTTAGTCTGTTAGCTATACAAACTGTAATAACTTTGATATTGAGCCAGACATCTTTTAAAAAAAAGTGATCAGATTTGAGGTCACCTTTCTGATGCTTTCATCGTCATTAAATTGCAGGTGTTTTATGTGAGAATATTTCTTTTCTGATCTATTGTCATTCTTTTTTTAATTTCTCTTGTTTTCCAGGTAATAACATAGGGTTTTTTTCCAGCTTGGATCAATTATGGCCTTCAGCAAGGGGTATCGTATTTACCACAAGCTGGACCCACCACCTTACAGTGTCATAGTGGAAACTAGGGCCAGGGAGGAATGCCTCATGTTTGAATCAGCAGCTGTTGCTGTTCTGTGTAAGGCATCTTGTTTGATTATACTATAATAAGATATGATTTACATTCTTTTTAAGCCATTGCACCAAATAAGGAAGCTGTAAAAGCAATGCAACTAAAAGATGAGTATCCCTTATTGTGTAGTGGTGGATGTGATATATTGCTATGATTTTCAAAGGAAGGTGGTGCAATATTTTCCTTAAATTTTGTTGCCATTGTTTGTCTTCTAGCGGCAGCAGAGAAGGATGCTATTAAAAACACATATACCAAGATAGTAGATGCCTATGGAATTCTGGGTGTTCTTCGCCTAAACCTTGGTAAGACCCGAGAATGTGTTTTGCTTGTTGCTCCTAGATGGGTCCATTCCTGATTGACTGTGAACTTGCTCTGATTATTTTCACCATTGCTGCTTTCTTCTAAGCTGCTTTCTCATGTCCTCCATGTGCCCTTCAAGGCTCTTGTTATCACAACAATAAAAAAGCACTGTAAGCGATTAAAGCTGTGATTTGAGTGGCTTGCGATTTTAACCATTTTTTGTCCAGAATTTAATTTTGTAATGTTTCTGTATTTCCTTTCTTAACACTCCAGCACTGCTTCTTCTCCTTCTTTTCTTTATAGTGGATGTAAAATACTTTTTTTCTGTCATATATATATATATATATATATATA
>NW_005187581.1:464011-531124 GCF_000239375.1 Pundamilia nyererei
ATATATATAATGTTACAGTTGTGGATGCTAATATTAAAATTGTGTTTTAAACAGTGAGGTCAGATTATCAAGTTCTAAACATTTGATATCCAGGAATTTGTTTTCTACTCTTGCATCTTCATGATGTCAGAAAGAGAGAATATCCTTCATATTGTGATATCAGGCACACAACTCTGGCTGTGAGCATAGCAGCCCCACCCACCTGCTGTTCAGTCTGTTTGTTTGCTAGCCCATCAAATGATAGTTGGCTTAAAGGGAATTTGTCCTTTTAAAGGAGAGTAGCTGAAATGGCTTGCTTCAGATAGTGAATGAACTGAGGAGCTTCACCCATACCCAGTATAAGATAAAGAATTATTTTGAACTTGGAAAGATATCTTAGTAGTGTCAAAGAATTAAAAAAAAAAAAACCAATATGAAAACTGGAAATAAGAGAAGGGTATGCACTAAATATGGTAATTTTTTTTTTTCATATTCACATTTTTTTTTTCACAGGTGACTCCATGCTCCACAGTCTTGTAGTTGTGACAGGCTGTAGCTCTGTGGGCAAGGTGCAGGATTCAGAAGTTTTCAGGGTCACGCAGACAGACTTTATATCACTGAAGAATGATCCAGGAGATGAGGAACGAATTGCTGAGGTGCGAAAGGTCCTAAACTCAGGACATTTCTACTTTGCCTGGTCTTCCACTGGAGTCAGCATGGACTTGAGTCTTAATGCACATCGCAGAATCATAGAAGACACTACAGATAACCGCTTCTTTTGGTAGGAACTTAAAAGCATTACTGTTCCAACATTATAGATATGCTATAATTTATGGTTTTTCTCATTTTGTGATATGGGGAACTTTTGTGATTTGCAAAACTGCTCTCTGTGTTTACGGTTACATCTGACTTTGTGAATCACTAGGAATCAATCTCTGCATCTGCACCTAAAACATTACGGTGTAAACTGTGACGACTGGCTGCTGAGGCTGATGTGTGGGGGTGTGGAGATCAGGACCATCTATGCAGGGCACAAACAAGCCAAGGCATGCATCTTCTCACGCTTAAGCTCAGAGCGTGCTGGCACGCGATTCAATGTCCGAGGAACAAATGATGATGGACAAGTGGCCAACTTTGTGGAAACTGAGCAGGTGAAATCTGTTAAAGTTTTTGGAACCTTATACTTGCCATAAAAATGACACCGTAAAAAGCTGAGGATCAAACATGTGTTGACAGGTTGTGCTCATGCCCTATAACGACACATAGTCTGTTTTATGATTTCTGCTTTACATTACGTTTGCTTCCTGAAAATTCAGCTACAAACCACACGCGAGTATACACCTATGCAGATGGATGTTTTATACAATGTGTATTTTTTGTTTAGTTTTTTTCCCATCTTACTTATTTTAGGATTTAATTTCTTTTCATAAAATGTTACATTATACACTAAACCAAATTTGTAATCTTGTTTTGAACAGGTTATTTTCCTGGATGATAAAGTCTCATCCTTCATACAGATCCGTGGGTCCATTTCTCTTTTCTGGGAACAGCCGGGAATCCAGGTAATGAAAGCTAAATGTATCCCATACAACTGTTGATTGTGGTTTTCCTATATTAAGCCACACAGTTAAAAAAAAAAAAATGAAAGTAGGCCTGATCTTTGGGGGGGGTTGTTTTGTTTGTTTGTTTTTTAAAAAGCTGGTCATTATTATCATTGATGCTGTAGTTATAGATGATGCTCAGTTTGGCTTGCTGGAACAGTGTGCGTGAATTAAAGAACTGATGAAACTGGCACTGGTCATTTGCAGAACAAGCCAAAAAAAGTTTTACTGTTTAAAAATGGCAGATGTGTCTGTCTAAGACAGTGTGAAGGGAATGGAGTGCATATATTTATCACACACTTTTTAACACATTTTGTTGCTGTGTTCAGAAAAAGTCCATTAAGGGTGTTTTGTTGCAACTGAATGAGAATCGGCACCCTAATAGACTGGCTGAGAACCTCCACCTGGTATAACTTTTTTGTTTGTGTTGTGGTTTTTTTTGGCTTTGCTGGTGCTGGTGCTTTCAGACTGCAGATAGGTGTTCCCCTGTGCAATGACAAAGGATATCTGTGGAAATCAGGGAATCCCTTGATGGAATTTTCTTCCTATACTCAGTATCTGTACAGAGTAAAAATATTTTTGATATTTTGATCAGGAAGTGGAATCACATATTTAATTTGCATCACAAAGAACACAAGTGGGATTTTCTTCCCTTTATCCTGACATTGCACAGTCTGGAATATTAGATCAGATGTGGGGGAGGTTAATGACAGTGATAGTGTTTGGTAAAGGGCATTCTTCTGTTTTCCTCAGCTCCCAGACATCTTTGGTCAGGTGAGAGAACCTGATCTGAAAACATTCCCGAAGCACTTCCCTTCATTGTGTCCGCTGATATTCACCAGGCAACTGGATGAGTATTTAATTTGATAATATGGACAGAGCTTTTCAATTTTGCAGGAGCTCTTAAAAAAAGCTAAGACCAAATTAATCACCTATTCAGTCCACAAAGTCATTGGTTTGGTCAAAACACTGGGTATTGGGCTTGGGGTTGTTTTCAGACAAAACTGTAGTCCTCCTGCTTTAAAGCACTGCCTTAGATCTTCATCCCCACCAGTTGTGGCTTTTAAGCTCTCCTCCTCATACTCTCTAATATCTCCTGAGCAGGTTTTGTACATTTGGTTTATCAATGGTAAAATTTACTGATTTATTTTTTTTTCTCAGTTAGTGCACATTAGACATAGATATTAATTAGTCTACAAATCATATTTGTAGTGTAGTATTAAGGCTGTAAATCATTCAAATGATTGGTTGATCCCTCTTAGTTAATTCTAAATAATTTTGAAAATGTTTATTTAATAAGTTACTGCTTTATAGATTAGTAGACGAAATGTGAAAAAACTCTTCCTGTAGTTGGTGACAAAGCTTATTTAGTTAACGTTGCATAGAACAGTAGATGCTTTTGAATTCAGAGCAAGTAAGAAAACTGATTTGACTGCAGTTATTCTGCAGGTCTGAGTTGTACAGCTGTAACCTGAATAGTTTCAGATGCCATCTCAGGAAGTTATAAAATATGCAAAGCATAGACCTGCTCAACAGTAGAGAAAGAGAGGAGTGACAAATGACAACAGCATGGAGCAAAAATGTTAGCCCTTCCACACATGCCCAGGCTCGGCCACATTGGCGCATAGAAGCAAACAAAGCAGATTAATTCTAAGCTCAACACACACTGCAGAATAAAGGGAAATATAAGATTCTTAGGGAAGTAAAAACCTTCCACAACACAATGAAAGTCAATACTGAGGTCTATTACCGAGTACTATCTCCAGAGAAACTACAGTTTTTTTTAGACACAGAAAGCATCCTGAGTCACTAGCTGAAATATGAGGGAGTGTTGCTGTATTTTTTTCTTGTTTTAACAAGCTGTCACAGACAGTAAGAGAAATATTTGAACACAGAGAGAATCAACTTTTGTTTATACAGGAAGTAAAACTCTGCTGACTAAGAGTCTCTTTTGCAAGAGTGTCCTGGGCCCAGATAGCCAGCCTTAAGATGCCATGTTATTTGACGGTGGGAGAAACCACAGAAAACCAACATAAGCAGAGAAAACATGTTAACTCAACACAGCAAGGGCCCTTCCTGGGTTTAAACCCAGGATTACTTGCTATGCTAACCACTGAGCCACCATGCACAAATGAGAAGAGAAGATGTAAACTCAGAGTGAGGCAGAAATGGGTAGGGATAACAAAGGAACAAGTAGAGACATGCTCTGCAGAGTCAAGAGACTTGCGTAGTACAGTCACAATGCCAATGTCTTGCAAAGCCTATCCAGGTCTACTCGTGTGGTCATGTTTGCCTATGAGACTGATGATTTGCTCAGTATCAGCATACTTTCAAAATGAGAATTAATATGAGAAAAAGAGGCTAAATGTGGGAAAATGCTGATCAATTACAATGTATCATTTATCTGCTGCTCAGTGTCTTTGTTGGAACAAATCTCCCCATTTTGCACCTATGTTGCTCTTTTCCTAAGCAATTCTCTTTTTGGGCCCTATTAAGAGCTCGTTTCCTCATTTCAGATGTCTACACTTTCTTTCCGAAATCCATTTGTCATCATAGGGTTTTCTGGTCATCTGCAATGTGTGTGTGTTTAGAAAACAGACTTTTTTGGTATCTTTCACCAAAGAAGGACACTGTGACTTGTGTCTCTCCAGGTTGGTTCTCATCGTGTCAAACTCTCAAGGGGATTTGAGGCAAATGCGCCGGCATTTGAAAGGTAATTAAATTGTTTTGTGTGCACAGCTCTTTTTGTGTGTAGCAGTTTCCTGCAGCTTTATCTGGCCTACCACAGATAGCCACTCCTCTGAACCACAGAGGAAATGCTATATTATTCCTGTATATCTCATGTACTCGTCACAGTAGAGGAAAACTATTAAGGTCTGTGAAGAAGGCATTAATTGCAGTGTGTCCTCAGAGGTTGGTTTATTAGTAGCTCTTATTTAGCCATCAGTCTTGATAACCTGTGGTTTACATTAATCACAGGTAGTTCATTCAATTTGGAAGTCATTATTTCAATTAATGAGTGTGTGTGTGCCTGTTCTTGACAGCTATCTTTATTTGTGCCTCATTAAATACAATCATTTATGGTTAAATTTAAATATCAAAAAAGTGAAAAATGAAACTGCTCTCAATGTCTTAATGTCCGTCTGCTAAAAAGAAATGTTTCTTTACATACAGAAATGTTTTAATAATCATTAAATAAGTTAAGATTTTTCCCAGTAAGAACAATTTGACTTTAGTCTTTATAAAATGAAACTTTTTTTTCTTTTTTCTAGAATTTCACTGTGAACTGGCTTGTTACAGCTGTAGGGTTAACAACAGAACAGAGCTGCAAGTTCCTTTGCTTTAAGCTCAATGCATTGTTGCTGAAGCATACACTCAGGTCATCAAGAACAAAAATGATGACCCGAATCTGTGGGTTACACCTTGATAGTATGAACTCCATTCTTATCAGCCCACAGCAGCTACCCAACCAGTCTCAAAGTAGCCATGTCATTCACTGTGCATTCCAGCAGATATGTCTTACAGAGTTCTGTCAGCACTTCTTTGATTTCCAGATCTTTTGGATTCTACTCATTTTTTGTGGAGCATTTTAATGGAGTTATGAATATGAATGTATATTAGACTTTAAATCATTAGTACTGTGTAACATATTATTTGTTTTTTCCCTCCAAGTAGTTGTCAGGGCTACTAATCTTTCTAATATCTATTCAGCTAAGGGATGATGAGTCATCCTTTGTGATATCTGGTTAGTTTTTGTTTGCAGCCAAGAATGTCATTGTAAAAGCTTTTGCTTTTACACATGTATTCTATTCCAGTAATATGACTGCAGTCAAAGCTTTTGCATATCACTTTTAATTCAGCACATATCTTAACAGTGGTGTTAACAGACAGGCTATAGTAAGATTATAACCCCCTTGTAAGAAATAACCAGAAGAGAATTCCAGGCAGGCTTTAAGGTCCTGTGCAGGCCTTTGGTTGACATGGATAGAAATGTCCTTTTTCTGGATTCTACCCACATTCATTTGTAGAGGAAATCTCATAAGAGGGGCAAGGTAGATTAAAAGGTAGGAACAGGCCTTACAAGTGACAATGGAACAAGAGAGTGCAGCTCAGAACAGCTTTGAACATTTTCTTGAACAGCTTGAGAACATTTGAGCCACATGTGGATATATAAATCTTAAGCTGTGAGGAACATTAAGATAAGAGGCCTACAGACAATATTAAGTGTCTTAGAAAGTATTAGGCCACCAGATGCTGCCAGAACAGCACCTCAGCAGTTCTCCATAACTCTCAAATATCACTGGAGGGATTGAACACCATTCTTATAAAAGAATCCCTCTTTTGGTGTTTAGTAGTGATAAAGAGCACTGTCTTTGTCTCCTATAGGTGTTCAGTAGGATTCAGATCTGTCAAGATCTGCAAAGCTATAACAAGTTACTCACATCAGTTTTCAGTCACAGCCTCAATTTTTCGCTGTGTAAAACAGATTGCGGTGGATTGAGCAGCTAAAAAGTTTGCTTTTCTTCACGTTAGTTTGTTGATCAGGTGCTTTGATGAAGGACTACCACGAGCTTTTTCTCAATAAAGGCTTTTATAGTGTTTACAGGAACAGTGCTGCTGTTTTGGACACTAGGAACACGTTTTCTTTCACAATCTCAGTAACGAGTGCCATTTTGCACTTCACAGTGTGCAAACAGGTTCATCATTGCTGCTGCTGTTGTATTATCAGTGTTGTTGTTAAGAACTGAGGGCTGCATGAGTTTAATGTTGTCAGACTATTTATTCATACGCTGCTTCTAAATAAGTTTTTATTACAGGTCCCATTTAAGTTGCAAATGTGGGTGAAGCGCTCGCGTTTGCATCGTTTAACACAACAGTACGCCACAGAGTTGTGTGTTAAGGTTGCTACAGTGACAGGACTTTTGATGCAAACTAGGCTGTTGGTGTTTAATCATAGATGAGTCATTTGTATTTGTCTGTCCTAATTATTGTTACAAAGTATGAATTTTTTATTTTATTTTAAGCGAAATTTGTAAAGCATAAGAAATCTGCTTAATGTCATTTTTATAAAGTGCTTACTATATCAGATTGTGTGTTTTGCAGACACTTTACTGCACTGAGGCGGTTGTATGGTAAGCAGGTGATAATCAACCTGCTTGGAAGTAAAGAAGGGGAACACATGCTCAGCAAAGCGTTTCAGGTGAGAGGTCAATACATTGTCTGTTAACAGTGACGTGCTGTAAGATATTTATCTGAGGATGACATTCCAAAATACACTAGCAGTAAGCTATGTGTGTTCAAACAGATTCTCTCTGTTGTGTCCACGTAAGCCCACGCCATAAAGGCAGGGAAAAATATTTCAAGTGGGTGGGTACTGCTGCTCAAGAAAGACTACCTCAGTTTCTTGCTGTATTTTCTGGTGAATGAGTCAGTAAAGAGCATTATTCATTTGTTTCTATTTTACATATTTGCACACCATAGCATCCTCTATTTTTACCCTTTATCATAAGATCTCGAACCCTGTCTTTTTCTGTAGTCTTGTAGTTGCCCTCAAACCACACAGGAAGTTTACTTAATGAAGTATAAAACCCCATATAGCTGCAAATGCAAAAGATGTTACATGTTTTGCAGCAGCTAGAAATGTTGGGACTTAAGGTGTCATATGTTAGGGTTAATTGCCATAAATGCTGTTGATGTCATCAGTGAGCTGAGTTTGTGTTTAAAATATATAAAATGGTTTCTGACTATGCGACCAGGATGTTCACACATTACCATGACATGCTTCAAGAATTCAGGTCAATGATTTGCAATGCAAATTAATTTGCCCTTCAGTTAAGGCAACACACCTTACATGCAAAATAGTTTTGCAATAGATTTGATTTTGAGGAAGTAAGTCTACCTGTCTCACCATTTTAGAGTCACCTGAAAGCATCAGAACATGCTTCAGCAGTGAAAATGGTGAACTTTGACTACCATCAGAATGTGAAAGGTGGAAAGGCAGACAAACTTCACAGTGTCCTCAAGCCCCAGCTCAACAAATTCGTAGAAGAGTGCGGTTTCTTCTACTATTCTGGAGAAACTGGGATATTAAGGTGAGAAATTGGTGCTTGCATGCCTGCGTACCCGACCTCTTACCCCATGAGCGATCTGTAATCTACTGTATAACATTGAAGTGGATAAGTGGAAGAGGATGGATTTAAAAAAAAAAAAAAATTTTCTTGTTACTGTTAAAACACAGAATCACTTTTATTTATGCAAAAAATCAAACCCAAAACATTCCCTTGTACCTTTTAATTTTTTTTTGTTTTTTTTAGTTGCATCTGATTATTATTTGAGTTGAAGCTTCTGTTCACGATATGTTCACAAGTCATGCAGTAATTTTAGCACTATGTAAACTAATAAGTTAAATGCCTTTAATGATACCCTGTGTAGACAGGTGTTTTATTATGCCATTGGCACCAGTGAAAGTTTTAAGTGTACATGATGGGAGAAAAAAAGCTGCAATAACTCTTTATTGTGTGGTTTTAGGACTCAGGGAGGGACTATGAGGACCAACTGCCTGGATTGTTTGGATAGAACCAACAGTGTCCAAGCTTTTTTTGCTCTCGAGGTAAGAGTACTGCTGAGCTTGTCTGCTCCTGTAGTCTTTAAAGAGGATTTTAGTTTGACCCCTGTCACCCTCCTTTCCTCAGATGCTGCCTAAGCAGTTGGAACAAATGGGTTTGACAGAGAAACCACAGCTGGTGGCCAGGTTTCAAGAGGTTTTTAGGACCATGTGGTCCGCTAATGGTGACTCCGTCAGTAAGATCTATGCAGGCACCGGGGCTCTGGATGGCAAGGCCAAGGTACAGACTTTTACTGCAGTAAAAATGCACACGATACGCAGGTTAGCAGTAATTCACAATTGAAGCACTTCAAATAATTTTTCAATTTCCCTGCCAGCAGCCAGATTATGGCCTACCTGATAAAGCACAGCATATTCCAGCAATCTTTAATTGTTGCTTCTGGATAGATGATGATGATGATGATTATTATTATTATTTTTATTACTACTACTACTACATAGGTCACAACTTTTAATATTTAAAGTGTGTGACCTTTTAAATATTAAAAACTACATTTGATATGTCTGAACTGCAGTCATGTTACTGGATAGACATGCACCGAACCAAAGATGGGTTTATTCTAGTATATAAACAGAGGGGGAAGCATAAAAAGCTGTCATTTAAAAATAGGAATGATCCTATCCTATTTGACATGAATTTTAAAATGTTAGTTTTAACTTGGATATTAAAGCATAAATTACAGTTTATAATACAAGTATGGACTTAGTAAGTAATATAAATAATGGGCATGTAGTACCTGCAGTGACAGTTCTGCATGGACAGCTGATCTTCTGTGTGTAGAACTGTGTGCTTCTGTTTCTTAACTCTTGTGTGCTGTCTCTTTCGGCTGTCCTCTGGACCTCTCTACCTGTGTGGTAAGTTAACAAGATAGTTGATGTTTTGTTTTGAGCCGTCGTGGTGAACTATTGATTTCCATGTCTGGGTCAAATGAGGATGGTGATGATGATTGAGGGTTAGTTCAGACCTCTGTTTATTTCTTTGTCGTATTGCCATTGAGGGTTCCCTGTCCTAGAAAAACCTGCTGTGGACACTCCATGGAGATCTCATCACTGATTTACATAAATATGAAAAGAAAAAAATGAATGATCATCGGGCACTGTCTGATATCTTCTTGGAACCTGAAGGAATCAGTCTAGACTATCAGTGTCTGTAAATCAAACGGTCTTGCGCATCAGTCAGTGACATTTTAAAGTTCTTCTGTCACAATCTGTATTCATTTGATCTCTCTGAAGTGGTCCTCTTTTGTTCTCTCCGTTGCTGGAACGGAAAGTACAGGCCCTTCACACCAAATGAGAGCATTGTTAAAAATTAAGGTGGCTTTATGTAATTGTTTTTTGCATTGTGTGTGAATACCTGTCGTTATTGTAGGCGGGGAAGCTGAAAGATGGAGCTCGTTCTGTGACTCGGACCATCCAGAACAACTTCTTTGACAGTTCAAAGCAGGAGGCTATAGACATCCTGAGGCTAGGCTCCACACTCAACAGTGATTTGGCAGACAAAGCTCGGGCTTTGCTCACCACTTCCAGTCTTTATGGTAAATGCTGGGGGGGGGGGGTTCATTGGATTAGTGGATGTATCTTGCCTAAAATTTTGGGGTGAATAGTTACATTTTAATGTTCATAATATAATTTTATTTCTCTGCCATCAAGACAAAATTATTTGCTTAGATATGTTTTCTGTATGCTCCTGTATGTTATAGCCCTGTTAGCCAAAAGCTACTGTGTCACTAAAGTGGGAAGCTTAATATTAACGTTCTTCCGGCCTGACTGACTGCTTTGCCGGTATTAACTGTTACAGCGCTGGTTAACCCACACTTCTTTCCCTTCTCTCCCTCTCTGCTTTCGCACACAATTGTAGTCACTGAGCCTGTCTTACAATCAGGTATAGTAACTGGCAGACTGCTACCAGTGGATGGATCTTTTTTACCCTGTCATAACCTTGTCCTATAATTTGTTTTACTTTTTATTTTCCATTTGTTTGAAAACCAGTGTTGGTAGTGGTTTAATTGACTATCTGTTGCATATCATCAGGCTTCTTAAACTGTAATTTTTAAAAAAGATGTTTTTAATTTTGCATTGAAATGTAACACGCCTTTAAGTGGAATTTTACAGACAGCAGTGAACCATTACCAAGGTTGATTATGTGAACCTTTTGTTGTATTTCAGCACAAGCTCTGATTTGCATCCTTTTCTCCCATGCCCCATGTTTTATGACATTGTTGTGGTCTTCATTCATAGTATATGAATACCACCTTTCCATTGGTTTTGTTGCTTTTGGTTAGCGTTTCCCATTCTAGTTTTGTTACCCTGAGTGCAGCCGTCCATATATACATAAACTTACTAAACTAACTGTAGAATTACATTTTAATTCAAATCCTTTCCCTTCTGCAGCATCTCCAAGAGTATTGTTGGGAATGTGTCAGAACTACCATAAATACACAAGGCCCAAGCAGATTCGTGTTTGCATCGGTACCTGGAATGTCAATGGGGGTAAACAGTTTCGAAGCATTGCTTTCCGCAACCAGACACTCAACGACTGGCTGCTGGATGCTCCAAAGAATGCAGGACATCCTGAGTTCCAGGGTATGTCAGTGTTTTGGACTTTTTGTATATATAATCTACAGATATATATTTATATATCTTTAGATTTATTAGGTGTATTTATTGGGTAAGAGAAATATTTGGGTGGGTTTTTTTTTGTTTGTTTGTTTTTCTGACAGTTTGCACATTTTTCCCTTAGATGGGAAGAATTCTCATGTCTATGCTAAATATGAAAAGTTACTGCTTATATAAGTTCACGAAACTGAGATAGCAATTGGAATGGCAAAATAAGTTTGATGTCACATCTAAATCTGATCATTTAACGTTTAGAGAGTACAATAAATTGTAATTAATGCTTCTAGAAAAGGTGAATTGTTATGAATACATTTTCATGCTCCTTTTCTGGTACTTAATGCTTATTGGTATAAATGTTAAGATGCTGATACTTTATGACTAACTTGTACAGTTATATACTTGCTTGCTGTCCTTTATCAGCACCCTGTAGGTACAGTATAGTTAATCACTTTTGCTGTTCCTACAGTAATTATGCAATACTATGCCAACATACTTTTTATTAGTTAAAACTGAAATAATGCACGTGTAGTTAAAAGACGTTTATTGAAATCTAGAAACTACCTCCATATTCTTATGATGGAATATATCAAGGTATTAGAATGTTTACACGTATGGATCATTAATTAGATTTTTGTCCTTTTTACAGACAGCAGAACAAACCCCATAGATATCTTTGCCATCGGTTTCGAGGAAATGGTTGAACTGAATGCGGGAAACATTGTCAGTGCCAGGTATGTGTGCAAGATCGTGATCTAAGATTAAAGAACTTTGTCTCGTAGTTATTACACCAACACTAGAGCTTCTTTTTTTTTCCTTTAAAAAACTGAAGATAAGAAATATAAGCTTCAACGATACACTGATTGCTTTAAAAGTGAAAAATAAAGTAGAAAAAAAAGTTGTTTCCAGCAATGACTGCAGATTTACAGTTTTGAGTTTGCTAAAACTTGCTCAGGTCATCAGACAATGCCAGAACTATGACATGAACTGCTTTGAGGGTTTTCTAACAGTTAGACAGTTAACATGATAATTTGGTTAACTTTATCATCTGCACTGTAATGCCTCATTTTGTTCCTGTCTCAGTACTACCAACCAGAAGCTGTGGGCTGCTGAGCTCCAAAAAAATATCTCACGGGACCACAAGTATGTGCTGCTTGCCTCAGAGCAGCTGGTGGGAGTGTGTCTTTTTGTTTTCATCCGCCCACAGCATGCACCATTTATCAGGTATAAGCTGCACAGAAACCACATTAGTAGTTATATAATTAGGGGTGTATGGTAGTAGATGTAATCTGATATTCGTTGTGTTCCAGGGATGTAGCTGTTGATACTGTAAAAACTGGAATGGGTGGCGCCACAGGTAATAAAGGAGGTGTGGCAATCCGCCTGTTGTTCCATACCACCAGCATCTGCTTCGTCTGCTCCCACTTTGCTGCCGGCCAATCACAGGTCAAAGAGAGGAATGACGACTACAATGAGATCACACGCAGACTCAGCTTCCCCATGGTAATAACCATAACATTATTAAGTCAAGAAAACACCCTGTTGTCTAAGTCAAATGCTTAATAACATAAATCTTACCCTCCAGGGCCGTCTGCTGTATTCACATGATTATGTGTTCTGGTGTGGAGACTTTAACTATCGTATAAGTCTGCCTAATGAGGAAGTAAAAGATCTCATCAAGCAGCAGAACTGGGATGCCTTGACAGCAGGGGACCAGTTGTTGGACCAGAAGAATGCCGGTTTGGTAAAGCCTACAGCACACATGCATAATTATGCAGATGTTATACTTTACGCATCCATGTTTGAGTGTCTGCTAATTTGTGGGACTGAGCCTGGACATTGCTAACAATGTGATGATACCAGCCGAGCAGTATTTTTCACTGTTTCAATATATATTGCAATATGTCAGATTTACATAAATAATTTATGTTGTGATTTTCATGATATCAAACTTTTGGTTTGTAAAAAAAAAATAAAAAATTGAGTGTTCTGTGTTGTAATGTTAATTATATAAAATGACTGTATAGTATGGTCTCTTACTTCATGTAAATGTACTTTGGATTACAAAAAAGATCCTGTGATGAAGATATTAATCTAAAAATGTCTTCCACAGGTCTTTCGAGGTTTTATTGAGGGAAAATTAGATTTTGCCCCCACCTATAAGTATGACCTCTTCTCAGAAGACTATGACACCAGTGAGAAGTGCCGCACGCCCGCCTGGACTGACCGTATACTTTGGAAGAGGAGAAAGTGGAACTTTGACAAAACAGGTTAGATGCAAAGTCAGTGTGTATAACCTATCTAAACCAAATTATTTTTCCCTTTTATTACAGATCTCTAAAGCAACACAGGAAAAATAGAAATAGGAGCTCAGGATATGCTTGCATTGATATATATTTGTGTTTGTGTATTTTTTACAGCCCAGGAGATGAATATAGTAGCAGCAGCTTCTTCATCTAGAGATAGTGATGATGATGTAGAACAAACCTGGAGCCCTGGCACTTTAAAGTACTACGGAAGGGCTGAGCTGAAGACCTCAGACCACAGGTAACTCACAGCATGCATAGAAGTGTGAAGGTTTAGATTAAACTTTGTAAAGTTAAACTATCTCATCACATAGATTAGAAACAGAGGTGGTTAAAATGTGGCATTTTTTTGTAAATCAAGTGCCGCTATCATTGGAGTGACCTGCGTTCCCTTGTATCTATCTGTAGGCCTGTGGTGGCAGTGATAGATGTGGACATCCTAGAAGTGGACCCAGAGGCTCGGCATCAGGTCTACAAGGATGTCATTGCCCGGCAGGGGCCTCCAGATGGGACCATTCTGGTGTCACTCTGCTCCTCCGGGCCTGACGACTACTTTGATGATGCACTCATAGACGAGCTGCTGGAAAAGTTTACTAATTTTGGAGAAGTTATCCTCATTAGGTGAGCCTGATATCTTAATACAAAGAGGCAGGCATATCACCTTCAGATGGTTAGTGTGTATTGACAGTGGCCTTGTTTGGGCAGGTTCGTTGAGGAGAAGATGTGGGTGACTTTCTTGGAAGGGTACTCTGCTCTAGCTGCTCTGTCTCTCAGTGCTTCCACTGTAAGTCTTCACGAGTATAAAATTATTCCAAAGCTAAAAGACAAAACATTTAAAATCACTATTAAACTCTCATATAAATGTCTATCAACCCTTTTTTGTCGGTGGCGTATGTGGTAACTACTCTCTTTATTCTGCCTTGTCTGTATCACCTGGTTTACATTTAAGGTCCTTGGCAAGGTGATCGATATCCGTCTGAAGAGTCCAGGCTGGATCAAGAGTCTGGAGGAAGAGATGAGTGTGGAGAGGATCTGTGGAAGCATTCCCACATCTGCCAGCTCCACCCTGCTTGCTGAAGATACAGACGTGGGTGATGATGATTACGACATGGAAGGTGAAGAATGGCTGCCAAGCAATCCCAGTCCTTACCCTGAAAAATGTGCACTATAAATGATGGCTGTAGGGCACTGTTTCCAGTTATTAATTCATGCCCTCTTGTGTCCCGTACCAGGTGATGTGGACGAGGAGGTTGAGGAGATCCTTCCTCAGCACCTGCAGCCTGGAGCAGGGACTGGCCCTGGATCTTCCCCTCTCCCTTCTCCCAGAAGTAGCCCCTGTCCCTCCCCCACCCATGGAGAACCTGCTGCACCCAGCAGACCTAGCCGTGGAGCACAGCCCTCCCGACCATCACAAGGTAAATACGGCACTTAGTAAAGAAGTGCTTTCATGGCGGTCTGTGTCTGCTGGAATGTAAACTGTAATTTTGTTGTTTGTAATGTGTGGGAGTAGATTGAAGTCCATTGTAACTGAGGAAGGAATATCAGGGAATGTTATACGTGATGATGTAATTTATGTTTAGTGTTGGCAGATGATGTGTATATTACAGTAAACTACTTGTTTTCTTTTTGAGAGATGTTTAAGTGACATTTTTAACATAATCTTTTCTTAAGTCCAAACTAAACAGATGCTTTGTTAGATCAAGAAATTGTATAAAAACCGTTGGGGAAAATGTGCATGTTTTCACAATGTCTCTAAACTGGGCAGGAATACATTTTCTCGACCCATTTGGAAATGTGGAAAAATGTCACTTAATCTACTTACTTTTTTTAAATAAATAAATTTACCTCTTACATATATATCTTTTCCTCACAGGGCCTCCTGTTGACTTCCAGCCTGGTGCCCCCACAGCTCAAGGCCTGGAGCCCAAACGTCCACCTCCTCCTCGCCCCAACGCCCCCCCTGCCAGACCAGCACCTCCACAACGCCCACCACCACCTTCGGGTAGAGTAAATTCTGGAGTCATGCATACATTTCATTGAAGCCTGATTTTTAAGAACAGATAAGCAGGCAACCTTAGAGAAAATAGATGTCACTTTTAAGTGGAAGTTTGTAGATTTGATTTTTCTGGCTGGTATTGCATTGTGGAGTTTAACATTTTCACTTTCTCCCACGCTTTGCCTTATTTCTGAAGGAGGCATGAGCCCTCTGCCAGTTAGAAGGCACTCTGGAGGTAAAATGATTGCTGTGCAGTTAAATGCTTAGGTTGCTTAAGCATTCCATGCAGTAGGCACTGTTTTATATGCCAGCTATACATCGATAAGCAGCTAAAAATTAACATTAATTAGAAGTTTGGATATATTTTTTTTAATTATTCTGCCTGGTTTTGTGACATATAGGCAGATAATAACATTTTCACCTTTTTTCCATGCTTTGCCTGATATCTGAAGGAGGCATGAGCCCTCTGCCAGATAGAAGGAGCTCTGGAGGTAAAGTGATTGCTATGTAGTTAAATGCTTACATTACGTAAGCGTTTGCTTTTAGCAAGTGCTGTTTTCCATTAGAGCTATTCAGAGAAAATTTGTTAAATAAATCTTTAATTTGAATTTGGATTTGTAGTTTAATATTTTTCCCCGGTATTGTATGGCATGTAGGCAGATGCTAACATTTTCACTTTCCCACATGCTTTGCCTTATTTCTAAAGCAGGCGTGAGCCCTGAGCCAATTAGAAGGCACTCTGGAGGTAAAGTGATTGCTGTGCAGTTGATGTGTGTAAGCACTGGATGTAGCAGATGCTGTTTTTCATTTGAATTGCACGCAGACAGGAGCAATGAATCGGTGCTGATTTGGGAACATTTAGTCTGTGTGTGTGCTGTAAAACAAGAATATGCTATGAGATTTCAGATTAATGTAAATATTGAATATTGTCATCATTTTGCTTCTAGAGTTTAATTACAAACAAGCTTTGTAGGAATAACATATTACAAAAAGCTTATTAATAATTACTGGCCATACATGCTCAGCTGTCATAGAGATGCTCTTGAGCAAATAACACCAGATGTTCTGCTGGATATATAACGTAACATTATATAGTCTGAATTTTTTTTTTTTTTTAAATTTTGCTAACTGAGAGCTGCTCAGGCTTAAAGGCATTTCTTTTGAAATTGGCTTATAGTTAAGTTTAATTTACACACAATATTCTTCTCCCAAATGTATGTTGTTGTTTTTTTTTTGCTGAAACACTAATGCAACATATACCTGAACCTTAATGAATACACACACATCTGGATGGACTGTGGATTTAGCTGGAGCTTTTCAGCTGGGGTGTCATGATGAGATATTTGGATCTGTTTGGTTTACAGGGAGCAGCTACAAAATTAACTGTGTTTATGAAGTTTGTCAGTTGAAATGTGCTGAAGACCACTTAGGTCAAGTTTAAATGTGCATCCTCCCAGTACTCTCCATTGTGTGTGTGTGTGTGTGTGTGTGTGTGTGTTTTTTATTTGTTTGTTTTTTGTAGTTGATACAAATCAGGGATGTCAAGCTCATTTTACATTGCAGTCCACATACAACCTATTTAGATCCGATATGGGTCAGACCGGTGAAACCAGTGATTTATGTCAGCATAAAGAAGTTTTATTTTCAACATTTTGTCTCAGTTTTGCTACGTTATAATGAAATGCTGGTGTGGTAAGTGAAAGAAATCTGTCCGTATGAATCTTTGGGCTTAAATTCTAAAAAGTAAATGTGTAACATTACTAATTATAATTTATTATGTTGATGTGTTGTGAATGGCCATGGTGGAGGTCTTCATCAGCAAGAAAAGCAGTGAAACTTTTTAAAACGCGGTTAAAAGATAAAAATGTATGACGTCCTTCACAGGTTAGAGTCTTGGCAGGCCAGTTATGGCCCCAAGACCTTATGTTTGATACCCCTGATATAAATTCTTATATAGTCATTAGTGTCTCCCCCTCTGTACTCCCTCTGTGAGTCCTGCAGTATTCTTAGTGTTTTAGACATTGGTTACTCTTTCTTGTATTTATTCGATTTCTGAGTAGTATGTAATATACATATATATACATAGTAGACATTGTCATGATGTTTCAACAACACCAAAACTTAGTAATTTTGGTTTTAATAAATTGGTTATCATGTGTCCTTCTGTACTTTATTTTCAAAACATCGTTTTCCCTCTTTGACTTTAAGACTGTGTCCAGTTTCCCAAACCACGGCTTGGTAGGAGGGCCAGTCAAGGTAACCAGAGAGGAGTTGTTTTTAGATCCCTGTATTTTTGCGCCCAGTCATCAATGTGAATTAGACTTTTTTATGACATTGATGATTTACAGATGTTTTACTCTGAGTCTTCTTTTTAATCTTGTGTGTGCGTGTTTGAGAAAGAGAGATGTGTTGCAGGTTAGGTTATATTTCTTCCTTCCCATTTAATATTCACTGGCAGTACACGACATCCACCAGAGGTCATTGGGTTCTAGAAATATATTTTACAACTGTATAAAAAGTTGGACAATGAAAATAAATCAGGGGTCATGAGTTCCATACTTTGTTAAAAACCATTTGCACATACTGATGAAAAGGATACCTGACAAGTGTGTCTTTTGTCATTACGGACTAAACAAGTAGTTGTCTGATTGTTGTCGTCAAAACTGGGGAGATGATGTGAGTTGAAGGGAAATTTCTTGGTCTTTGAGGTGGTCTTTAATTCAGTTTGGCTAATCCCTTTTGATTAGTTGGAGGTGGCAGGTGGGTGTTCACAGCATCACATGCTTCACTGCACTGCTGCATTATTGCCAGCATATGCTTTTGCTACTGCTTTTTATACCGTACTATCCTTGGGGGCACGTATATCCCATCAGTACTATTCCAGTTTGTGTATAACAAAATGTGGTTTGGTTTCCTTTGTGCTGCAAAGGACAAAAAAGCCCTGCTCTTCCTCGGCCAGATGCTGCAGGTGAGTGCCTGATAGCATGCAAAGCTTCACTGAGCATCCATATACTATTAAAGACAAGGGAGCTTATCTTTGTGTTGTGTTTTACTTGGGTATGTGTTAATACCCTGATACAAAATACGCCTGTCCTGGGCTGGAGGATAGGGTTTGGATTAATAGCCTATTGGTGACCTGACTCATTTGTATGGTGACTCTGGTTAGCTAAATCTCTCTGTTACATTAAGGGTGCGTGTGGTTGGCAGGGGTGATTGTATAGTTAACGGAGTTAGTTAGACAGAGACAGACATCCAAGTGGCGTGAGAAAATGTTTGCAGGCTCTGAGAGGAGCTCAAGAAGAGAATAGTGAAAGATGAGGAGTATGCTTTCTCTGTGGTAAGCAGTTGGCTCACAGAACAAGGCCTGCCTCTCTCCCAGACCTCCTGCAGCTCAGGAATGACTGAGTCATCATTAATTATGAAGTCAGCCACAGGGAATTTGGTCTGTCATAGGTTCAGGTCAGTTTGCAGTCTGTTCGAATGATATTTAGTGCCGTTTTAAAATTTTCTTTAGCTTGAACTTATTAATCTTAAAAGTCCCTGTTCTGTGAATCTCAACCTACAGGGCACACCCTGCATGGTCAGTATTGTTTGGAACAAATTATCTTACAGTTTGTTTGTCTCTCAGGTCGAGGGCAGACAGCAGCAGGAGCACCTGGACCAGGAGGTGCTTCCAGACCAGTGAGTTTAATACTTAAGATTTATCATCATTCTTTCTTTTTTTCTTCTTTTTTAAATTTTGCCCACCTCCTAATTTCTATTCACTTTTCTTTCTTCACCCTCCAGAATATCCCTCCTCGAGCTGGGGTAATCAGTGTGACACCTCAGTCTCGCCCACCACCTCCATCTCACCCTGGAGCACCAAGGCCCATTCCAGAGGTGCATCCCGGGGCCCCTCGCCCTATTTCAGATACCCACCCTGGAGCCCCACGACCTGTGCCCAGTGCCCAGACCAAACCAGCTGACCTGCCTCTGGGTAAAGAAATACGTTTTCATAGAGGTTAATGAATTATATTATCGATAGTGGGGCATTGCTGAGATATTCCAATGTGAAAACTGTCGCCAAAATCGTTCTTCAAACTAAAACAGCTTCTGGTGTGTTTAATAAATTGCCATTTTGATTAAAGAACAAGATGAATTGGTGAAATCCAGCTACCACTGTTTGTTTCTGTAAGGATCAAAAGTCTTAGAGGGGCAGGTTCCTTTTGCGAGCCAGTCAGGACATGTTAGGCTCAAAGGAAGGACAGCTAAAAGAGACGGGAGCTAAAACAGCCCATCTCAGACAGAGGCTACATTTAGAGGTGTTCAAATGGCCAGTTAATTTAATTATACACAGAAAAAAATAAACCTGGAAATTTGATTAATAAGTCTTTTGTTGTCACACAGCAACTTTAACCCTTAACCGTTTTCTGTTTCCTCACTCTTGCCTCACTTCTTCAGGTCCTCAACCCTCAGGAGCACCTCCTGCAGCTCCACCTGCAGTGAAGCCCCAGGTTTCATCACCCATGCAGCCTCCCATGCAGCCTCAGCCAGCTGCCCCTCCAGCTCAGTCTCAGCTTCCACCTCCAATGCAGCCCACACTTCCAGCTCCTCTCCAGCCACAGCCAGCGCCAGCCCCTAAAGCAGCAGGTCCTGCTGCTGCACCTGCTGCTGCCGCCCCCGCCGGGCCTCAGCCGAGTTTAGCCTCTCCTAAACCCCCACCACGTTCCCGCTCCTCTCATGCTCTGCCGCCTGACGCTGCCAAGTCTGAGACTGCCCCAGCTGCACAGGTAGTTGCCAACTTTCTTTTCATTTAATTATTGGAGGTAGTGAACACACACTTACACAATTATTTAATTAGTACAGTGAGATTATTTTTCCAGATTGCTGTTTGGGTTCGCTTTGACAGATTTTGAACTCCAGTTAATTAAATAAGATGTTGTACACCTACTTATGAAACTGATGTGGGTTAAAGACTACAAAAATAGAAAAAGATCTTTTTCTGCTTCCTTTTCTGTCAGATGAGCTGAGTGTTCTTTGTCTTTCTTTCTGCTTTACTCTTTCTGATACATTTGTCTCTTTTTCACAAGCTGGAGAAGCCCTCAGGGTGAAAGGTACTTGATATTAAACCACCTTTTTGTCTCATCCTCCATAGCACAGTCCTGATGTTAAAACCTTTCATACATTAAACCCAGTAACTTCCCTTTTTCTTATTTTGTAATCGATTTTATCTTTAATGCCAAACCTGAATGTTTTGCTCTCCTATAAGGCCTTGCATATTTTTTGTGTTTGTGTGTTAGGCTCATAAAGCGGAGCGTCATTTGTTTTTACTTCTTTTGTCCGTCAACATATCAAACCATAAAAGATTTGAGAAGGATGGGAAAATAAGAAAAACAGATGAAAATGTGATGCTTGCTGTTATCCATTTCCTGTCACTTGTCCTTTCATATGGGTTCACTGTGCTGCAGATGTTGAGTGAGCTCATATCCAATGACATCAGAATTTATTTTGACATTTCCTTTGATTTGTTTTATTTTAACCATTTTTTGTAGTGGTGCGTGCGTGCGTGCGTGCGTGCACGTCACACCATTTATGGGTGGGGAAACAAGTTGGAGGGGAAAAAAAGCTTTGGCAATGTTGTGTTATGAATGTCATTCAAGTCAAGTTTGTTTACAAGGAATAACCAAGGGGTCAACATTTGTTTCAAAATATATGGTTCATTTGATAGTTAAGTACTCCAGTCATAATTGTGCGTGGTTCATATCTTCCCAGTGCATTTGTTGTTGAAGCATTTTCTTTGTTTTGTCCTTTCTTAGACAAACGGACTGAATGGGATTCAAGGAGAAGCACAATGGAAGCCCGACCCCTTTGACACACTTACATCTGATTTCTTGCCCTCCTCATCCTCTTGGCACACCACCCAGTCACTGACCAGAGGATCCTCCCGGCGTACGCCAACTGTCTTTTCCTCCACCACTCTCCCATCATCCTTCTCCCACCAGTCCTCCACTCTAGCAGATTTGCAAGCCTTTGATTCATCCTCCTCTTCTTCACTCTCCACCCCGTCACCATTTGCCTCGACGCTGCTCCCTCCTCCTCCGGTCCCGTCTCGCAGTCGCTCTCAGGAGACGCTACGCGCCTCCCCCAACCCTTTCTCAGCTGACCCACTTCCTGCCCGACCCAGCAGCACCAACCCCTTCACTGGCCCACTGGTGCAGCAGCAGCAGCAGCAGCGGCGCCCGCTCACACCTGACTTCACTTTTCAGCTTTCGCCTCCAACAGCAAACCTTCAGAGAACTGTGTCTCTTACTCCACCACTGATACCCACCCCAGCTCAAACAGGAGCTCCTGCAGCTGTACCCACCACCCAACTCCAAAAGACCATGTCTCTGTTTGGACCATCATCCAGTCTTAATCCTGCTCCTGCTTCTTTACTCCCTCTTGCCCTTAACCCATCTCCTCCTCCCACTTTACCCATGGTGGCACCCTCATCTCTTCCACCTGCCATTGCGCCGCGACACCAGCCACCTGGCCCAGTAGCAAAGCAAGCTAAGCAATGGGTCACTTTCGATGATGATTTTCAACCTCCAAGCAAAACTTCACAAAACCCAGTCTTTCCTTCCAGTTCCCTCGTGCCCCAAACTCAGATGCAGCCTTCCAGCTCTGTGTTTAATTTAGAACCAGAGTGGTTATCTTCCATGCCTGCAGCAATCCCGACCCTCTCTCCTCCCATCCCAAATAGAACTGCAACCAGTAACCCAAAGCTCCCAGAAGGACCCACTGACAACGGCTTATTCCCCAGGGATTCAACGGAAAGATAGAATCACAGTTCATATGTAAAGGGCATATCCAGATATGTATAGATCTATGATAAATGTGTATATGTGTGTATGTACAAAAGAGACAGTATTTAAGAAGTATAGACCAATTCCCTTCTGAATTACAGGAAAGGCTTTGTATCTCAAGCAGTATGATGAGAAGAGTATGAGCCCAAAAGTGTGTTGTTGACTTTACGTTCCCGGATATTAACACTTATTTTACTAAGAATCATTCTGACCGTTATTTTTTTATTCATGGCAGCAAACATGTGCCTGTGTCTACAGTATGTTAATCAAAGTATATCTATACGCACAAATCATTTGTGTATTCACTTGTGCAATATCAAAATATTCCTTGGCCGTGCACCACGCTGCACTTGCCTGCGAAGTTTTACCTAAATCTGTGTAACTTTTAAAATTGCACACCACGGTTCATATCCTTCATTTTGAATGAGCTCCTCGCCGGAGTTGATGCTAATCTACTTTTCACAGTATCGTCACAGAAGGTTATGCACTGCAGGTTTACATTTTCCCCAATGTTTGCTGCTGTCCGCAGCAGTTTTCTTTGATTTGCAAATATAGTTAATTGTACGTTTTATTTCTGTTCTTTTGTATGTGAGATAAAAAATTATAGCATTACATGGTATGCTTGCTTTTATCATGAATGTACTTTATTTTGCACTGGAGGTTGTCATCACCTCCTTGCTAAAGCCACAGTGTGGAAAAAGACAGCACAGGTCAGTTAATGTGACTGCTCACCCAGGGAGCTATGCTCTTTAATATCATCTCATCCAGCGGATAGAAATGCATTTTGTTTTCTCTCTGTTCATTCAGGTTTCTTACGCTTAGCTGAACATATTCTGTAGCCCTCTATCAAAACCTATACATAGAAGTTATGTATAAATGTGTGTTTCCAGTATGGAAAATAATTGGTGTGTGTGTGTGTGCGTGTGTGCGCGTGTGTGTGTGTGTGCGTGTGTGTGTGTTGACCAGTGTCAGTGGTTTGCATAGAGTAACTGAAATGCACTGGCTGTTGAGCCTGAAGACTGAGTGAGCATAAGAGGGCTTTTTTTTTGTTATTTTGATCCTTCTTGATTCATCCAAAGCATCACACTAAACTATTAAAGAATGTGGTGTCTGTGTGTGTGTGTGTGTGTGTGTGTGTTACAGTACAAAGAGGATGTGATCTGTGTTCATGGCAGCAAGCACATGCCATGCATCAACAAGAGGGCACTTTTTTTTTTCCACTTTAGTCTTTGTTTAAAATGCTTCTTATTTCTAATAGAACTTATTCTGAATAATCGTAATGTTACTGTGGTGAGAAGTGATGTGTTTGAAGTGCATAATCGTCTCTTATCGTGTTTGACAGTGTTTGTATTTGGATGTGAGTGCGTGTACAGACTTAAGAGTGGAATACCGGAGCTTTTCCCTTTTGAGTATAAGCGGTGTATTTCCTTACAGGCTCTGCACTAACAGCTACTGTATTCACTTTTTCCTGGCTGCAGCTGTGTATGTATTCCCTCAGCCTGCCAGAGGCTACACACAGGCTGTTACGCAGCAATGTTGACAATACAAGACAGGACTGTTTCGGGGGGGGGGTCTCATGCCACTCTCCATCTAAATAAGAATGCCTCTGTACAATTGAGTACTCGGAGTACCATCTTGACTGACTTCATTAGACTGAACTACACACTCTGCTCAGACCCAGATGCGTCAGCAGAACACATTTCCAGTGTGGCCCACATTCCAGACAGAAGTTTGATTTGAGTGTTGGGTGTCAAAATCTCAGCTTTTTCTGATCCACATGTGATATCTATCCCTTAGTTGTTTGAGGGTGTTTTATGACTGAGCCTCACTGATATCGTAACCATTCTTCAGGTGTGTGTGTGTGTGTGTGTGTGTGTTGTCAGAGGTGATGTGTCAGTATTTTGTCCTGTACTACCTACTTCACTTTTTCACTGCTGTTAGTCAGCGTTAACGTTGACGGTGATGATAAGCAATAGATTTGCAGAAGGATGAGCAACAGGTACCATGCCTCGACACATGCCATTTCCCCCAGCCTTCAGGAATTATGTTATTTGAAAAGCATTACAGTGGTTCATGAAAGATGAACATCAGATTTACGAACGCGCCACCTAACTAATGCTTCTGCTTTCTGTTTAAACACTTGTAAAATACGCAAAGATAATCTTCATTCACTGCAATGAAGGCAGTAGCTCTCTATGTAAGCAAGTGTATCGGCTGCCTCTGCTTACATGTAAGTGTCATCTCTAAAATGCATCTGTGTTATTCAAAGTGTGCAGTAGATACTGTATCTGCATTAACAGTAGGTGACTAGCCAGCGCTTTGTGTCATGTCACAGTTCGAGATGACATTTTATAGGAAATAAAATGCTCCTTTTGTGAGGTTGGTGTCCCTTTTTATGGCTATAATCCATAGTAACTAAGAGTCTGTGTTGTGGAACATATTCTGTATGTATTAAAGTGAAAACTTGGAGCTGTAATTCACATTAATATCCAATGTTCCATAATTTATGTGCACAGCAGACAGCACATTTATGTATGAAGCAGTTTATGTTGTATGTATGCAAAAAATAAATAAATGTATGTTGACATGAGTACTTGTTGGTTTTTGACTGAATAAAAATGCCCCTTATTCCTGGATAGTCTTTTGAAATTTTAGAAACCTACAGTACATTTTTATGCCATAATATTTATTTTAAATTAAGGACTTTTAAAAGATCCTAATTATTTCCTTAAGATGCCATCATGAGTAACGAGGAAATTAAAGGATTTTAACGTGACGAGCATGGCAAACAAGGTGAGCGCTTCTAGCCGGTTTCTCTTTGCACAGTGGAAATGGAGCACAGTGTTGCCGCTGTGCTCCATTAGGGGGCAGTGTCACAGCTTTTATAGCACCAAGTGTCCTCCAAATTACAGTCGAAGAAAGCAGCCGGGCTGACCAATCGTAATTGGGAAGTAATGCCACCGGTTGTAAACAGTGTGAGCTGTTTAGTGTGAGCGCAGGTTAAACTGGAGGGACCGAACACAGTGCTTCACGTTTTACTGCATAGGTACGTGTCACCGCTGTAGGTCACTGTGAGAAAATAACAACAGACAGTATCACTGTGAGCAGCCATAACAGTTAGCTTCCATAGAGCTAATATTAGCTACGTGTTTTCTGGAAGCATCCGCGACAGGCACGGCTGTCGCTATGGTTACGCACTGTTGTCCTACTGAGGGAAAGTGGTTGGTGGTGTTCAAGTTTCATTCAGGCCCCAACTTTCTTCTCTTTCAAACCTATCTTTCAGGAAGGTGGGGTAAGCAGGTGTTGCTTAGCGAAATGGTGCAACTTCACGTGAAGCGTGGAGACGAAAGCCTTTTTCTTTTTAACACCACCGTGGACACCCCTCTGGAAACTCTGATCCAGCAAATTACTGCCATTTACAACGGAAGGCTCAAAGTGGAGAGACTATGTTCAGGTGAAAACACACCCTCGGTGCTGCCACGACTCAAACCTGCACCTCACTACTGTTGAAACTTAACATCAGTGCTGGTGCACTCTATTTTGACCAGTTTCGTGTCTCTGAGTTCCCCAAATAGCATAATTCAACCCTGTAAGTGGGCCTCTGACAAAGATCTGCTTGTTCCTCTGTGTGCCCTCAGAGATTCCCGAGCTTGCAGACCATGGCATCTCACTGCCACCCAACATGCAGGGGCTGACAGAGGAGCAGATTGAGGAGCTAAACCTGAGGGATGAATGGGGAGAAAAGTGCATCCCCAGTGGAGGCTCTGTGTTTAGAAAGGATGAGATTGGGAGGAGGAATGGACAAGGTGAGACTGTAACATCCGTTTGGGTTTGCATGATTTAATATAGCTCTGTAGTTAAAGCCTGGTTTCCTGACTTTGTGCAATTATATGAAATGATATCTGAGAGCACGTAACAGCTGTAGATAATACTACACAAATTTCCTTTATAAAGATGACAATTTTGCAAGCAATCCTTTTTATTTGCAAGAATGCATGTTTAAACCATCCCTTTGCCTTCTACTAGCGCCTAATGATAAAATGAAAGAGGTGCTGATGAGAACGGTGGAGGCTGCAACGGCGCTCATCTCCAAAGTGAGTTATTTGCTTTAACGGTTGATCGTTACTTTTTGCTTTGTTCAAAAAGGGCGTCACAAACAAATTACGTCATTCTCTTTATCATGCAGAAACAAGTTCAAGCCAATGTTTGTGTCACTGTGGAAATGATAAAGGAAGCACTGGATCAGCTAAGGGGGGCGGTCATGATCGTGTACCCCATGGGGCTGACTCCTCACGACCCAATCAGGATGGAATTAGAGGACAAGGAAGACCTTTCAGGAACACAGGTGAAACAGCTGAAATGGAGGCTGATGGCCACATAAAATTAGCAGAAGCATTTAACTTAACTGCTATAGGAATTTTTATCTTCCATTTATGGTATGATCATTGGAGGTGTTATTTTAAAAAGGTGTCTTATTTTTAAATTAATTTGAAGCTCATGAAATTGCCTTCGCCCTCTCTCAACTATTTCTGCTACTTTTCTCTTCATCTCAGGCGTCTCTGCAGGTGATCGCAGAGGACGAATGCCAGCTGTGGTGGGCTGCCAAAGAGATGCAGAGGGGCAAAAAACTGCAGGACTACATTGGCAGAAATGAAAAGACAAAGCTAGTGGTTAAAATCCAAAAGGTGAGAGCCATTTCAATCTAAAGTATGTTTGAGGCCCGTGACCTTCATCATATGTTTTTGAGGGTTTTTTTTAAACCCTTTTGCTATTCACTTTAGAAAGGACAGGGGGCGCCAGCGAGAGAACCTGTAATCACCGATGACCAGCAGAAACAGATGATGATGCACTATTACAGAAGGCAGGAAGAGCTCAAGGTGAGGAAATGTGTCACATGTTATAAACATTTGGCTTTGAACAAACATTCTAATCTTTTCTTTGTCACATTTTTAGAAACTGGAGGAGGCGGACGATGATCGCTACCTGGACTCAGAGTGGTCAGACAGGCAGGCCCTCAAAAGACAGTTTCAGGGTCTCACTAATATCAAATGGGGGCCGAGATGAAGACCAGCAACACTCTACAAACCCACCTCGGAGCCACTTCTGTCATCTGGAGTTCAACAGCTCTGTATTCAGCTGGACAAGTTGCCTTTTCAAAATCTTAAAATGAGCTTCCTCTTGGTCTCATGTGACATCATCCAGATAGTACTAATGATTCAGCCTGTGTGCTCTTATATCTTGGAGTTTCTCCTACTCTGTAACCGTCCTGAAGTTCAGATCCTGACATAATGTGAAACTGAGGCTGGTGTTTGATTTATTTAAATATAAATTTGCTCCCAGTGTTCCTTTATCAGTTTCACCATGTTGTTTTTTATTGAGTCTGTACGAAAAAAAATAAAGTTTATTCTGTGTTTTATATTTTGATCACGTGAACACAAAAATTGATCAATATCAGTAGTTTTACATCCCTGGGAGTGCAAGGACAAGGATGCTACACCTTTCCTCTCTTTGTCTTCTCGGTAATGAGACAAACAAACGCCTGTGAAAGTTGCTCGCAGTCAGGAAGTTTCCACACAGTTCAGGTCATCCCAGCAGGACTGAGAAAGGTGTAGAGTTCAGACTGAGTTGTCATCCCCTTGAACCGTTGACGGAGACGAAGCAGTTATCCAGAGAGTTCTATCAAGTTTCACAAAATGCCTCCAAAAAGTCTGAAATTCTCTTAAAGTTTTTTCTTTTTTGATTGGTCAAAGCTTTACTCTAGAAGATTATATAAACCTCATCACCAAAGGTGCTGTCACTTGCTTTGTATTAAGTCCGCAGTGGATGATCCAATCAAAGAATATCTAATAGGAGGCGATAAGGAAATATCTGTCATAAAGTTATCACTAGTCTCAGAGAATACCTTACACTTGAACATTAGTTATTTTTCCTTGGAATGTTATCCCCCTCCTCCTGATTCTTGTTTTTGTAATACATCAAATGGTCTTTACATGCATTTGTATTTCTTAGTTAAGTGATCTCTTTAGATTACAGGATCTGTTCCCTGACATGTTCTTCGGTTTATATCACAAACACAGCCGCTATGAGACTGCTTGATCAGGAATTAGTGCAGTAATACACCCTCTGGCCGCTTAATTAGCTACACCTGTTCAAGAGATGCAAATATCTAATCAGTCACTCACATGACAGCAAGTAATGAATAGCCAGACTTCTTCCAGCTGATAGGAAACAGCAGCTCAAATAAGCATCTTTGAAGCAGAGGACCACACTGCTGCTCCTGTCAGCTACGAGCACGAAATTGAGGTTACAATTCACACAGGGTCACCGAAATTGGACTGTAAAGACTGTAAAATCACGGTCAGCTGTGACGTTTGGATTGAAGGTGAGAATTTGGTGTAAACATCTTTAAAGTATAAATCCATCATGCATTGTATTAACAGTGATGGTGTAATGATGTGAGGAATATTTCCTTGGCACGGCTGGTGCAAATATTGTAGCTGACCATGTCCGTCCCTGTATGACCACAGTGTACCCATCTTCCCATGGCATCTTCCCATGGCTTCCCATGGCGAGCCATGCCACAAAGCTCAAGTCATCTCACACTGGATCTTGAACTTGACAGTGAGTTTACAGCACTCAAATGACCTCCCTAGTCACGGGATATTAGTCCAATAGATGTCGTGGAACGAAGATTCCACATGGATATGCAGCTGACAAATCTGTAGTGACTGTGTGATGCTATCATGTCAATATGAACCAAATATGGATCAAAATGTCAGCATCTGTGCTGAAGAATTAATGACGTTTTAAATGCAAAAAGGGAACAACCTGGTACTAGCCTGTGAACCTGATAAAGTCGTTGGTGAATGCTTTTTTGTTTGTTTGTTTGCTGGGTTTGTTTTTTTTTTTACAATAAATAATGTTTCAGCCTGAAATGTTAAAGCTATATTTAGTGGTGAGTCTGTATAAATACAAAAGACATAAAACTTTGTTGATCATGGAAACTTTTGAAAACTTTTTCTTCATATATTGTACGCAAAAATGGCAAAACACAACAAACTGCAATGTTAAAAAAGGAGCTTCTTGCGGTGGTGATCAGTATACCTGCTGGGAAAAAAACACCAGATGCTGAGTAGCATCCACAGGTCATGAGTTATTTAACACGAGCTGCCATTCAGATAGGCGTTCATCCAGATCTCCTGCATGATCATCTCTCTGCGCTCAATTCTCTCCGCCCGCTCGGCCGCTTCGCTCACATAAGTCACTTCCTCCCAACCGTATATCGCCTTCCTTTCCGTGGCTGAGAGCAAAGATCTTCCCGTTCCCTCGTGGTCATCTTCTTCTTCATCTGTGTCATCCTCATCCTCGTCATCTTCCTGATATTTAACAGTAGGGCTTCCCGGCTTGGGTGCAAGTCTGTGATCTCTGACCCAGCGTGCCCTGCAGGTCACTCGAACAGATACAGCCAGCAGGGTGAGCAGGAGACCAACGCACACGCTGGAGGTAAACAGCAGAGCTGCCATTTCAGGATGCTCTGTGTAGGAAACAAAGAGGGGGAGTTGCGATAAAGCATGGATTGGGAGTTAGTTCATGAGCGCATGTGTGTCAATACCTTTGATGTAAGCATATGTCAGGAGAGAGTTGCTCATCATCACTCCTGAGTTGTCAGGCCTTCTTGAGCCTTTAGGAAAGGGCTCCTCCAGATCTGCAGGAGAAGATTGTAAAGATTACAAGTACGATGTGAAGAAGTCACAATAAAATCTTGGAACTGCGTGGACGGCATGACGCTGTTGTACCTTTTTCTGTGCCCACGCTAGGAGATGAGGTGAGGCTTACTATGTTGGGGTCTGCCACCCTTAGTAAACTCTGCGGTACTATTGGGAAAAGGACAGAAGAAGTCTTTGTATCGCTGTGAACAAAATGACTCAGTGGCTCAGTAGACCGTTTTAAACAAGCTACTTCTCACATCCAAACTGAGCCAACAATGGAGTTACACATTCAGATCGAAAATACTTTCCCTACTATTGTATTAATAATAAGCGCCCTTCAAGGCTAACACACATTGTTTTGCTCTATATGGAGCCAACACATCCAGTCAGAAGAATTCTTTCAACACCAGGCTCCAAATTACGATGCATGAATGTGACCTCGATGGCATTTGTGCCAATCACAGGAAGTTTATCAGGATGTCAACTCCAACTCACAAATCAGTTGCTCACAGTCCAATCTTCCCCTGCTATTGCGCTCTTGGGTGTGATGGGATAAGAACAGCTGATGGCTGGGATCAGCTGATAAGAATCCAGAGTAGGAAGTTAGAAATGTTCACCGATGGAGCTACCGCGTAATGAACGAGGCCAAAACAAAAACCTTCCTTTGTGTACGTGCTCCTACTTTAAAACAGCTATGTTCAATTCATCACAGGGATCGCAATTAAGGTGAATGAGGAAACAGAGAGAGTCCTACCACAAGAATAGATCACACTGAGGTACTTCCTGGTTCCTGGAAAGCATGGGTCCCTAAAGGTCTGGTTGCTGACGGGAACAGCACACTTCTGTTTGCTGTAGCAGGACTTGGAGACCAAGTGTACGGCCTCATGGTTCAGACACTCTGCAGGGAAAGAGTCAATTGCAAAAAGAGTTACTGAATAAGAAACATTGATTAACTGTAGTTAATCCATCTATTGGCTTCCGCTTATCCATATCAGGGTCGTGGGAGGGGCTTGAGCCTATCTCAGCTATTGTAGGGCAAGAGGCGGGGTGCAGCCTGGACAGGTCACCAATGTGACACAGGACTAACATAGTTGTGGTTAAATTTGAATAAAATCAAAAGCATCCAGAGACCTAACTGTATCCTGTCATTGTACAATGTGAAATCAGTCACGTACAGTTTGAATGTCACACCAGGAAATGTTCCCAGAACGAAATGATAACAATGGCTGGGACACACTCCAATGAGTAAATGTATTATTCCATTATTCATGTTATTATCTGCACCTGCTTTTTCATGCTATGGGAAATGTCAAGACAAATGTGAATAGATATTTGTTTATGATAACATCAGAACATTTTCTTCTGCTTAACCAGGTCTGGGAACAGCAGCAATTAAATAAGTATCCCTCCACAAACTGCCACCTTATCACGGTCTCACACACAGAAGTTTCACAAGATTATACAATGAATTATTTAATTCTATTGAGAAGCAATATGTCGCCCTTTTTAAACTTTCACAGTGCTGTACTCTAAATGTAAAACAAACTGTGTCCTCTTTAACTTATTCGTGCATCTTGAGACCTTTCATTGCTGGAATCGTCTGCTAGAAACTCACCAAACGGGGGTGGTCTTGTCAGGTGTGAGGGGCAGGTGTCGGTGTGACCCAGCCTTCGCCCGTAGACAGCTGCATAGATGTTCAGCGCCCTGGGGGGCTTACAGCGCAGGACCATGGTTTCTCCTTCACACACCACATGTCTTTTGTGTTCAGCTGAGTGAGGGGGGGAAAAAAGGAGTAAAGACGACTTGGAGGAGGGTCTGATGGTGGTAGGAAACTGACGGCTGGAATTGGGTGTGGGGAGGATTTTTATGTGTGGCTGTGTAGCTATTCGCTTAAGAATGTGTGAGGAAACTTGTGCTGAAACAAAATTTGACCCGATGAACTCACTAGGTTTACACTTGTAGTCCACATGGAGGTATTTGGTAGTGCCGGGGCAGGGGTCCTTCCCAAATAGCAGGTGATTGACAGGCATCTGGCAGTCTCTGTGGCTCTGACACTCCGACAAAAGCTTCTGCACAATAAACATGGACGACAGTCAGCAAACACCATCCACAGTGAAGGAAGGACAACCAAATCAGATGCAAAGAGCCAAGCTTATGCACCGACTGGTTGACATGACGATTTTCAGACTGCGTGAAAGTGACGAGCAGCCACTAAGTAACAGCTGACCCAGTGAGAGTGAAAACAGCTCTTTACCCCACATATAAAATGCACCTGTAGGGCTGTGAAAGCTGAGCAGCTGTGATTGTGTGCCCCGAGTGGAGGGTGTGGAGCTACTCCGCAAAGCTGCATCTCGCTGCTCCCGTAGAAGGCAGACTGGATGGAGATGGTGGAGTGGCGTGGACAGTGGAGCCGCAGAGGTTGCCCATCACACGCGTGGGCAGAGTGGCTGGTAATGATCCTGGACAGGTAGTCTGTTAGACAGAAGACAGAAGGGAGACTTTGCTCATTTTACACATTACATTCAGAATTTCACCTAATCGTACTGAATTTAAAAAAACTAAACTGCAGTAATTTATTAGCTACATAAATAAAACACTCTTTTTCTTGGATCTACTGCATCAGTAGCTGCGGAGCAGGTTGCGTGGCCTCTTTGGCGCTCTTGCAGGTGTCTCAGGTTGCTTTTAAAAAAAAAATCACTGTGGTCTTGCCTCACTCACTGTCTTTTTTTTTTTCCAAAGTGGCATATTCGGCGAACCGGCATTCAACAAACTTAACCGCCCTGTGCTGTACGGTTATACATTACATTACTTACTGATTCCAAGGTGCTGAGCTGAAGCTGTGCACAGTGTATCCAAAGATAAATACATTTATAAATCCAACACTGGGGAGATGGTTCAGATAAAACACTAGAATATGAGAAGAAATGCTGCGCAGTCATTTTGTCAGCTTTACCAATACAGCAAGAAGACACAAAATAGAGAATTAAGATGTGTTACATTATACCATCCAGGCTTTCTTGCTGTATCATGAACACTAGCAATGAGAAAGAGTACAGCCACATTATCTATAACACCATACATAAAAATGGCAAACAGAAGGTTCACCCCCCACACACACACCCCAGCCACCCAACCCCACTGGCAGCTGTTATTACACACCATATAACAGTGGGGCTCATACCCAACCTGCTGTAACAGAAATACTTCGTGTTCTCATTGTCTGCACGACCACCACCACCACCCCGTAATCCCCCACCCACCCACATCACCATCATCTTACCTGAGAAGTCAGCCAGTCCACTCATGCTTCTGGTCCACAGGAGTAAAGTCAGACAGAGGAGGCTGTGGCTCCAGTCCAGTCCGCGACAACGGGTCCAGCTCATGACTCGCATCCCCCGTCTCACTGATCATATTAAAAGCTGGGACGCTTAAAAAAAACCCACCGTAGGACTTCCCAGACTTCACAAGAACCCACGCCAGATGGTGAAGGCGCTCAAAGAGGCCGCGATACCGAGCTTCATCTCTGTGTCGCCTGAGCTGAGATCAAATCACTTCTTCATCCGTCTTCACCTGCAGCACAGGAGAGAGAGAAAAACAGCGGCCGTTTGGGGTTGAGTAAGATCAGCCGCTGTGTGCAGCAGCAGCAGCAATGGACCACAGAGGAGGTTGGGAATAGCAGCTGCGCAACAAGTTGTTCAAAACTGACAGACGAGGTGACGGATCCGAGCGACGCGTGGAGTGGCGAGTCTCCCACGGCGACTTCCCAAACGCTCAAGCCCGCAGATCCGTGAATGGATCCATGTGGAAACTGAAGGCGACCCACAGTAACAGCTGAGCGGGAATCATAATGTGGGCGTGGCGCATAAAACTATTTTAAAGGGAAGAGGGGCGACACGCTCGCTGGTAATGACGCACTGGCTCCCTCCCCCTCCGCGAGGCACATGTTTACTTTTTGGAACTTGCTGTTTTATTCTGCCCGTTTCCTTCGCCTTTCTCTACAACTCCTAAGCTTTATTTTATTTTTCCACATCATAGCTTTAGACCAGTATATTATATTTGGCGTTATATTTCGGCTTTCTTCGCATATTAATCTTACATCTTCACAAAAGTAATAGAAAAACTCTCATAGGACATTGTGCAAAGGTTTAATCAGTAGAAAACCTCTTAGAATTAGAAGTGCCAAATTTTGAGGTTTTAAGTGACATTTTGATTCAGTTTCTTCTCATAATCTGACACCCTAACCATGGCGCCTTTCAGTGAAGCTGGGGGCCTACTGGGTAAACTGCTCCCCAGCCCACATCCATGACCCACTCCATGGTAACCAGTCAGTCTCCGTGTCAGACTGCACAGCAGACGTACAACAGTCAAACTGACAGAGACAGTTGGGGTCTCCACGCTCAGCTCCACATAAGTGGGAGAGAGGCAAGGGTGGGTTGGATCACAAGGGGGGTATTTTGCATATAAACTGGACAAGTTTGTTGCATTCTCCGTATTTTGGCTCCGGGTGCTCAGGCAGTGGCCCCAAAACCACTTTTACGTGCCGTTATCCTTTCAAAGCCTGTGGAAGTCTGCTGTCTATCACAAAAGGTTTCCTGCACTTTGTTTTTAAGAGGTAACATAGCCATCTAGGCCACTCAGTAAAATAACAGTGGCACATGAGTAAACAAGAAATTCATGTAATGAGGAAGTGGAAAGGCTTCTGAAATGTGTTGATGATGCAGTCTTTTTTAAAAGTATAGAAATAATGCTTTTTATTACAATTTCTTTTGTTCAAGACAACTATGTCAACATTCACCACAGGAGACCCATCAGTAATAACACAGACTATAAATCAGGGGTGTCAAACATAGACCTGGGGCCCAGAATTGGCTGAAAAAAAGCTCAAATCTGACCCCACTGGGCAGCTTTGGAAAATTTCAAGGAAATCTTTGGATTTTAAATTGTATATTTACAAGTTTTACAGCTTCTTCTACAGATAAAGACCTCCACCATGGCCATTTATACTACACCAAAGTAAATAAGCAATAGAAAAATAATGAAATAATGTAAAGTTTCACTTTTTTGGGCAGTGAAATACCACAACCTTTCCTGTTATTTTCACACATTTACTTCTTACAATTTAGTTGTGTTGGCAGATTTGAGAAGCTTCTCTGGTCCAGCCCACTAAAGATCAAGGTGGGCTGTATGTAGCCCATGATGCAAGAGGAGTTTGACATTCCTGCTATAAGTATTTGGGAGACAAACATCTTTTACGTGGTTACCAAATCCTGTTTTTTTTAATATGTTGCCATCACAACAAAACTATTCATTTAATGCCATCTACTGTCTCTGTATTTGGGCAGAAAGATCAGACTCTCACGACATGTTGTTAGTACTTCTTCGGAGGGGAAACAACCCCTCAATTAGACTGCAGTGAACAGAAAATAAAGACAACGCTCTTGATTAGTGTTAACGATGTCTGTAACAAACAGGAAGAGGTGGAGGAACAGAAAACAGATGAAGCCAAATGTTTTTGTTCTCTAATAAATACTCTAATAGGTAACTGTGAAATAAAGAGAAATATAAAGAATAATATTGACAAGACTTTAAAGCTGGAAGTTTTGAAAAAAGTGCCTCTAAGCAGCTCTTACTTTTAGAGCACAAGGAGACTTTTGTCTCTGCACAGATCTGTTGGGTTGCATAAAAAGAAGCCAGAAGGTGGGTGTCAAAGCAAAGAAATTTAAGTGACTTTTATTATTTAACAAACACAGTAAATAATACAGTAACATTAGACAAATCTTCATTTAAAATCCACATTCATCTCAAGCTGGGAATCAAGTGCAGCCTGAAAACAAAAAAAAAGAAATAGGATCAAATTCAATAAATCAGCCATCACATCTCATCCATTATTGAGCGAGTTTTTAGGATGCTTACCAGCTCTCTTTTTGCCTCTTCTATCTTCACTTGAGCCAGAGACGGGCTCTGTTTAGAGGAGGAAAGACAAAATTCAGAAACCCAAATTCAGGAAGTTTGTTTCCACACGTCTGAACACGGTTCAACCCTTTCCTTCAGGTTGGTTTTAATAAAGTCATTTGTGTGCAAAAACATTACCCAAAAGGATAAAAACAGATTAAGGGGTTTGGTCGTGGAGTATTTAAAAGTCAGTAACAGAGTGAAAACAAACATACCGGGCTCAGGTCCATGTAGGGCTCCAGTTTCTTCTTTAAGGGGATTATTTCTTTTTTCAGCTCGGTGACTTCCTGTAGAGAGAAAAATAAGATGACACTTTCAGACCCTCTAAGCAGACGGTATTACATTTTCATTTCCATGGCAATGAATGGGGGCGCATGTGGAAAAGCTGAAATACCTCTGACAGCTGCACAAGAGCCTGGTGGGTGATAGACTTGTCCATGTTCCTGGATACAAGCTGAGCCTGCAGGACAGAAAGAGCAGAATAAAATCAGTGATCTTTAGAATATCTGCTCCCTCCTGACTTTAACAGGAACTCTTGGACCTGTTCTGCAGAAACATCTCTGTTCTCTAAACTGTAACGTGATGCACACATTATATCTGGGAGATCAAACACTGATGCATAACAAAAAAACTGGAAAACTGGTCATCCCAATGAGGAAAACAGTGCATTTTTCTACACCTTTTCTTATATTTTTTGAAAACTATCTCTTTTTTGTGGTAGTGTCGTCAACACTTCATACCATCCCAAACCATCCGTCCATCTTCATCCGCTTTGTCCGGGGCCGGGTCGCGGGGGCAGCAGCCTAAGCAAAGAGGCCCAGACCTCCCTCTCCCCAGCCACCTTCTCCAGCTTATCCGGGGGAATACCAAGGCGTTCCCAGGCCAGCCGAGAGATATAATCTCTCCAGCGTGTCCTGGGTCTGCCCCGGGGCCTCCTCCCGGTGGGACATGCCTGGAACACCTCACCCAGGAGGCGCCCAGGGGACATCCTTGTCAGATGCCCGAACCACCTCAGCTGGCTCCTTTCGATGTGGAGCAGCAGCTGCTCTACTCTGAGCCCCTCCCGGATGGCCGAACTTCTCACCCTATCTCTAAGGGAGAGGCCAGCCACCCTTCGGAGGAAGCTCATTTCTGCCGCTTGTATCCGCGATCTCGTTCTTTCGGTCACTGCCCACAGCTCGTGGCCATAGGTGAGGGTAGGGACGTAGATCGACCGGTAAATTGAGAGCTTCGCTTTTACACTCAGCTCCCTCTTCACCACGACGGACCGGTGCAACGTCCGCATTACTGCAGCCGCAGCCCCAATCCGTCTGTCGATCTCCGGCTCCCTTCTCCCATCACTCGCGAACAAGACCCCGAGATACTTGAACTCCTCCACTTGGGGCAGGAACTCATCCCCGACCCGGAGTGGGCACTCCACCCTTTTCCGGCTGAGAACCACGGCCTCAGATTTGGAGGTGCTGATCCTCATTCCCGCTGCTTCACACTCGGCTGCGAACCGTTCCAGTGCGAGCTGGAGGCCCTCACCCGATGAAGCCAACAGAACCACATCATCTGCAAAAATCAGAGATGAGATTCTGAGGCCACCAAAGCGAAAGCCCTCCGCCACTTGGCTGCGCCTAGAAATCCTGTCCATCCCAAACGTTTTTAAAAAACACTTTTTCTTCTGCATCTTTTCTCCTTTACTATGACCATTCTTAGAGTTTTATATACATAAAATTGATCTTTTTGGCTTCTGATGATGGATATTTTTACTGTAACTGGAGGGTAACTGTACCTCTAAAGGTGCAGGGCAAAAACTTATTTGTACATTTTGTTATAGTTTCTCATCCAAAGCAAACCTCCAATTAATTGAGTGAACACAAAGAAACACAGAGCACTTTTAAATATCTTGATGAGTTCTGCAAAAATGTTACAGGCATTATTATCATTAGCTCTTCTTTCTTTATCAAACTGCCTCAGATATCACTGCAATATACACATTATTCAGTCTGCCTACTGGAGTACTGGTAATGCAAGTACAAGTAGCCAATCACAACTCAGAGCATCAAGACCATCTGCTGAAGTTCAAACACAGCATCAGAATGAGCAAGAAATGGGATTAAAGTGACTTTGAACCTGGTTGATGGTTGGAGGTGCAGACAGGAGTACTGTATTATTCTAGCTTCTGGCTGAAAACGCCTCATTGATGCCAGACGGGAAGGACCAGACTGCATTGAGCTGACAGGAAGTAACTCAAATAACCACCCATTACAACCAAGGTATTCAGAAGAACCTCTCTGAATATAATACAACTAAGCTTGCAGCAGATGAGCTACAGCAGAAGAAGACTACACTGGGTGCCACTTCTGTCAGCTAAGATCAGGAAACTGAGGCAACAATTTGCCTGGGCTAAGAAAAAAAATTGGATTTCTAAAAAAAGATATGAAAAATGATATGAAAAAAAAAAGCCTGGTCTCATGAGAAAAAAGGGGTCCAACCCTGCACTAACAAGGTATACCTAATGAAACACAAACAACATACCTCACACCGCTCCCGTCTGTTACTGAGCTCGTTCGCCTTTGCTGTCACAAAATCCATTTTGAGCAGCTTCTCCTCAGCTTTAGCGCTCTCCACTGCCTGAGCTTTGACAGTTTTGTTGATATCCCTGAAAATTAAGATTGCCAGTATTACAAAATATGCTACATATCATCCATATAAGAACAGGTGAGTTACCTACTCTTGTAAACTTCCCCGGAGCACCAGAGTTGACCCGAGTCTCTTTCTGAGGGCCCGGAGCTCTCTCTCAAGTCTTCTATTTGACTTCTCCGCTTCCAGAAGTTCACTAGTGAGGTTGTTTACGGCTGGCATAAAGCTGCACACAAAATGACGAGACACGAGCCAGTTTATCTCACCCTGTTTTTTTAACCTGGCCAACTTCATTGAAAGAAAAACAAAATAAAACACATACCTGCCCAGTGAAGTGTCTCTCACTCCAAGCACCATAGCATTGTCTACTAAAGCAGATAAGCAGTCAGCAACTGGCTTTGACAAACTGGCAGAGGACAGGCCAACACTTTGTAGAAGAACATCCTGGAGATGAGCACCTGAGTGGAGAAAACACTGAAAACTTTAAGGTGGAAGTTAATGTCTCACATAAACAGCACAGAGAAAAGTAAATCATTATAAATAAAGGCTTATTAATATTATTTGTAACAACTTGGATTTTTTTTTTTTAAATACTTTTGGCCGATATGCATCAGAGGAAGAGTACCACAGTGCAAAAGTAAAACAGATGAGGCATCAGGCAAACATACAAAGAGAAAACTAAGATGAACAGTTAAATGGTTTTAATGTAGAAATCTTTGTATACTGTTTATTACTTCACTATCAGTATCTGTTCACTAGTTTAAGTCTAGACAAATGTGTTTCTGTATACCAAGTATAATGTAAACACACTTGATAATACACCACACGTTACAGTGTAAAGGTTGTAGGCACTTTGAATTTTTAATTTCTCATCCATCACATAATAGCCATGTGCAAAAGTCAGTCCTGAAAGAGTTTGGAGTAACCATGGTGAACGTTTCATTGCCTGCAACATCATCTGTGAGGAAAACGGGACGCTGGTGGGAGGACCTGCCAGTTCTGGTGTTCTCAGGCGAATGCCAGTTAATCTGCATGGTGTTCGGTTGTGAACACAGGTCCCACTAAAGGACCTTAATGCCACCGTCATAGTTTCTGTGTTTAGGTTTGGTAACAAAACATGCACATGATTAGCCCACTGGAGGTAATTTTGCAGGGCTCTGGCAGCACTCCTTTTGTCCCTCCTCACACAAAGGGGCCGATACTGATCTCACTGCTCGGTCGATGCCCTTCAACCCTGTCCAGCTCTCCTTGTGTCACCACTGTTTTGAGACCACGATGGAAGATACAGCAAACCGTAGTGATGTACCATCCTGGAGAAGTCGCACACTCTCTGCTGCCTGTGAATGACCTGCATCTACCCTATTAGCAGTTTCTGCCTCCTGCTTGGACAGACTGATATCCCTGAACTTTAACTGTCCTTCTATTACACTGTGACCTGCTAAATGCCTTTAAAATGAGTGCAAGTGCACTTGGATGCGGTCTTAAACCCACAGCATATTTACCCCCCTCCCTAGATTAAATGAACTTTGTATAACTGCCTGTAAATTACTCACCCTCAGCCTGGTACTCTGCAGCTTTCTGTTTGAGGTCCTCTATAAGGAAGGCTGTGTCACTGCAGCGGGCTTCGCTGCACTGGGCGAGCTGGTACAGGATGTCCACTGTCCGTGTGTTGACTTCAAACTGTGGCACAACCTGCTCACCAAACACGGCGCCGAGCCAGCTGTTCACCTGAGGATGCCACAACAAGCAGGAACATATAAACACGGGGCAGCAAAAGCAGTCAGCGGGATATGCTCCCGAAACAGAAAAATACCTTCTTAATCTTCTCACACATGACTACTAAAAGGTCGTCACAAACCAAAACAAACGTCTTCTTGAAAACGGCAAATGTTTTCGCGCCCCCGAAATCATCCCCAAAACTTCCTGGTTACCGGCCAATGAGAACACAGGGCAAAACTACGTCAAGTAACAAACGAGAGACATATGTTTTTCTATATTTTCTAAGATATTTCATAATACAAAATTAAATAAAAGATAAACAGGCGTAATCAATCACAGTTGGTAAGTTAAATAAAAATATATATTTTAAAAAAAACTTTTTCCAAAACACTCTTTCCGGTTCACGTTTCCTGTGGGGAAACAAAGATGAAGAAAAACTTAAAATAGATCGCCTCCATTTCCGTTCAGTTCGACGGAACTAAAGAGACTTGTAGACTTGGATTGTTAGAGCTAACCAAAGCTAAACTCAAAGCTACAACTCTTGAAATAAAACTAAAAATTACAATTTCAACAAAATAACAAAACAACATGAACCTACCTAAATAAAAATGTGGAGGGAATGTCTTAAATTTTTAACTTTTCCAATTTGGTCACATTTTTTACAAGTGATATTGGCTCTTTTGTTGTATTATTGTTCTGAATCAGTCTGGATTCAGTCTCACACTCTGACATTTTCTTCTTCTTTCAACTCCTTACTTTAGGGGTCATTACAAAAGACCATCTGCTTCCATCTCACCCTATCCCTAGCATCCTCTTCTGTTACAACAACCTTCTGCATGTCTTCCTTCACTACATCGCTGAATATTCTCTTTGGTCTTCCTCTTTCCCTTCTCCCTGGTAGTTTCATATTCATCATCCTTTCCCCACTGTGTCCACCATTCCTCCTATGTCCAAATCATCTCAGCTGTGCTTCTCTAATTTTGTCTCCAAAATGTTCAACCTGAACTATCCCTATGAAGACTTTAGTATCTTCAGTTTAGCCACCTCTGGTCTTTTTGGGAGTGCCACTGCCTCCAAACCAAATATCATGGCACATCTCACTAGAATCTTCCAAAGCTTCTCTTTCACGCTCACTGCTATCCTTCTGTCTTTACATTCATATCCACCATGCTTGCACTGTGTTCTTCACATCTCATGTGTATGTTTGTTGCTTTGGATGACTGACCCTAGGTATTTATTCTCATTCACCTTCACCATCTCTACTCATCTCTGTGTGCGTTGAGACAACAGGTTTTGTGATTTGGTGCTGTATAAATAAAACAGAATTTAATTACTCTTTGGAGTTTCACTACTTTTAGTAACGTTTTACCTGGCCTGCTGTTTTTATTGTTGGTGTCAGATTAATTATAACACAGTGAATGATGAATGTTGGTTAGAGGTGGCCCCTGTGATTTGTTTTTATTTTTAATTTATTTATTTGCCCAGAGACCCAACAGAATCGCCACTGATATACACTTTGTTCTCACCGGGCTGAGTGCCACAAGCTAATAAATAAATACGTTAACGGCCAACAAACAACAACAAGCTAACAAATATTCACATTTAAAATTATTATTTTAAAAAAAATACATCCGAGTGGAAGGACGAAAGCGGAAGTGCGTGCAGGTTAACGTTTCGTATCGTCGGATACCTCTCGGATGGTTACTTCACCGTCAACAACCCGCCGAAGTTCAAAATAGCTTGTTTGAAAAAGCGAGTAGAAATGGCGACGAGGAAACAGTTGGAAAAATCTTATAGTAAAAGTGTAAATAACTCCACGTTTGACGCGTCCAGCATAGACTCCACCACGGTCGGGGAAAAGCTTTCCCGCCCCACCGAGAACGAGGAGGAGAACGGCGATGACGGACCTGTGGTCTTCATCTGCGCGAAATGCAAGCTGCCTGTCGGCGATTCATTGTCCTGGGATGGAAGTGAAGATGATCTAAACCAAATCAGACTGAAGCGTAAGTTTGGCTTGGGAGATTGTTTGCCCTTTTAGCCCAGAGCCGGCCCAAGTTGTTATGGGTCCAGATTTTGATTTGGGGCCCCCTTGTAGGCTCAACGCCTACCACCCACCCCAGCACCAGCAATATTAACTATATGTTATCAATGCTTGATTGTTTGTGCATTGTACCCATTTTACAAAGTTAACTATTTAAACTGCTTCTGAAATTTGCAAAAGGGCAAAACAATCATAAAGAATTTAACAGAAATGTAAATATTAGTTTCTTATGTGAACTTCAAATGTAAAAAATGAAAAAAGTTAATAGATTAAATAAGTATTTGAGTAAAAACACCCTCTACTTAAAGTCGGTGTTAATATATCTGTAACTTTGTGCCTCAACTAATGAAAGTGCCCTTCTGACATGCATTTTACCTTTCATATTTATTACTTTAAAAGGAGATACATGTTAAAATGAATGAAAAGACTGATGGCCTGGTGTGCTTATTTACAGGATGTGAATTTACAGATTTTTGAGCTGTGTTCAGCTGACCTATTTTTTATCCTTAGGGGTCACTGACAATGTCATGATTGGAAAGGAGAACCGACTGTACGAAGCAAGTAAAAAGTCTCTCTGGTAAGATGATGCCCAGCAGTAAAATATGTATTCCAGTCCTTTACTACCACCTAGTTTACTACTAGTTAATACTAGTGTAGCACAAAACTTACAATGTTCACAAGTGGATGAAAGCATCAGAACTTGCACATAGGAGTCTTTTATGATTTCTTATTTAATCAAGTCCATTAGGGCAAGGACAGAGAGACTCAAGAGGAGCTTCTATCCCCAAGCCATCCGTGCCCTAAACACACACACCTGCCCTCTCACATCATCTATAATTGACTGAGACAGGACTCTCTTCCAGACACTTAACCAAGGAGCGTGTCAAGTTACATTTCACTGTGTGTTATACTTGTATAACTATACATGTGACAAATAAAGAACCTTGAACCTTGAAAACTCAAGATGGTCTCTAATTTCAGTAAAGACTTGGATTTCCCTTTTTTGATTGATGCTAGTGTCAAATGCTACACATCCAACCATGTGGGAGATGACTTTAGAAGTCTGAAATTACTCATAAAAACTTCCTGAGAGGATTGTGGAATCAGGTTGAACAGATAGTGTTTTTGTTTCAGTCACATCACCTGGATGGACCTCTCACACTCCTCACTCAGTTCTGTGGCCCTTGAAAAGCTTGATGCATAGGTAGCAGGTGATCATCTTCTTGCACTGCTGAGGTGTTCTTGAAGCAAAGGTTGCTTTGATGGTGGCTTTCAGCTGGTCTGTGTTATGGGGTGTTTGTCATCTTCCTGTTGACAAATCCCCACCGATTCTCTCTCTGATTCAAGTCAGGGGAGTTAGCTGACCCATCGAGCACAGCAATAACATCAGGTGATCAGCAGATGGAAGAATGTGCTGTAGATGCTTCAGTTGTCTCTAGCCAAGGAAAGGCTTGATATGTGGAGTACAACAGTTGCCGGTCCTTCGCCGAGGATGTCTGTGTGTGGTGACAGCAACCTCAGAGCACTGTGAAGATCTCCCAAGTTCTTGAATCAACCTTTCTTGACAATCAAGTCTGCAATGATCCCTCCTGCTAGTTCACTTTTTCCTACCACACTTTTCCTCTTCATGCAAACTTTCCATTAATATTCAGTACTCTGTGAACAGCCTTTTCAGCTATGAAAAGTGTTGATAGTTGTCAGATAACTGCAGTGGACTCTGAGATAGATCTACCTCTGAAGCGTTGCAGTTTTAGTACAGGTAGAGCAGTAATACCACATGTGCATGCCTGATTCCACAACGTCCATCGGGGCAGGAGCAGGGTAAGCCATTCTTTTGGCATTTTTTTATATATGCATGTGTGTCCTTGTTGGAGTAAATCTGTTTCTCTGTTTGAATGTTGTGTTTTTTCCTCCTTTAATTTCTCTACAGTTTGGTTGTGGATCTCATCTGTCGAGGCTGCCATTCTGTGCTTGGCATGGTGTACACATCCACCCCTAAGAACCTGGACCACAAGAGGTTTACCTTCTGTTTCAGTGTCGCTGACATCGACAGGTGCGTTTTTGGGACAGACTTTAGTTTAAACAACAACAAAACATGGTTCATGAATTCACTACTTTTCTGATGACTCCATGCGGATAATGCATCACATTGCAAAGCTCAAATCATCTCAATCAAGTTGGTTTGTTGAACCTGACAATGAGCTCAGTGCGTTATAGAGAAGCTATAACAGAGAAAATTTGGGATGTGGAGGAACGGAAAATTAACATTGATGTGCCAACAATTCTGCAGCAACTGTGTGATGCCATCATGTAAATATGGACCAAAATCTCTGAGGAGTGTTTTCAGCACCTTTTTGAATCTACAGCAAATCTTGTGGCTCTTTTTGAACCTTGAAGGCAAAAAGGTCGTCTAACCCAGTGTACCCAGCAGTGTACCCCCACTTAAAACATGGATCTTTAGTATATACTCACGATGAAATAGAAAAGGAAGAAGTAAAATCTCCCGTGCAACTTTTCACAAAGATTTAAAGAATAAAATATTTTGGTGATTTGTTAAAGTAGATTAATAACTGAGACACAAAGCTTTGACATTTTACATATCAAACAGAAGAGATGAGACATGTTGTATATTGTTATTTTAGAACAAATTTTTATTAATATTTTAGTTATTTTGCAATAAGCTGTACTGTCTCTGGTCATGATATTGTATTTAATACCATTAATCGTAACGTGTTCGTGGTGTGAATCCTCCTTTTACAACTTTATTGACAGTGGAAATCTTTTTCAGCTACGTGCTCGGCTCTGGAGGCCAGATGTTGGCAGCAGAGGGCCCCAAAGAGCAGCCAGTAACACTGGAGTACAGAGGCATTGTTGAACAACAGCTGACAGAGGTAAATTACTACTGCTGCTTCTCTTTGTCTGCTTTCTCTGATGATGTCTTGCTTTGGGAAAAACAAAATGTTTCACGTAATGAGCAGATTTTCTGCTCTAAAGCTCACTGTAAACTGATTATATCTCCAAACGCAGGTTGACATTAGTCCTTAAAATTGTATTGTTGCTTTGCAAAAAGTATTAATGTTAAAAAATCAAAATCTGGTCAGCAGATCTAAACTCTATGCAAGGTTTTAGCAGAAATAGTTTTTCTTTATTGACCTGTCTCTGTCATAGTACTTTCTCATTAGCAACAAGCAGCGCTTTCGTTGATGCCCAATGCATAGGTTGTACTAACGGTGACATCAGCTTACTTCTGGGAAACCCTTTGTGCTGTAACGGGCAGGCAGACACTAATATCAGACATTACCTCATCTATCCGTCTCGTCTTCTGCAAGCACTATACCATTTTCTCTGAAATAATAGCAGTGATGTTAATATGTTTAGGGTTCAGTGTTGGCATCCAAATCTCCTGTTTGCAGTTATCCAATATCTCAATTTTAATTTCCTTACCCTAATTTAGTGTCATCTTATAATTCTCATTATCACTGCTCAGGAATTCTAGTCAGATTTTTCACGGGAATCGTGGAATGACTCCCAAAGTTGAAGTCTAAATCACCCTTTGTTTAAAATATCCCACAAAACCACTAATTGGCCAGTAGGCGGCGATAGCGCGCAGGAGCGCCTGCCAGCCCTTCCACACTCTCTTGCACCGGGGACAATAGATGTGATACAGACCATGCTGAGGAATCTTCGCTGGAGAAAAACATGTTTTGGTCATGGAGTGTTTTTGTCACGGTAGCTTGGTGTGTGTGCGCGGTGCTCTGCTTTCACTTTGCACCAACCTGTGAGTTTTCATCACAGACCATGTGAACCATTGCATTTTGAGATGTTATCTGTGCAGCAGTATATTAGGAACAGGTTATGCTGATTATGGGACAAGAAAAACAAAGCACGAGCAGCGTATGTCTTTTTAAATATCTAGAAAGACTTGTAGGTGTGTCTAAAGTTCGTTAAATGCTTTGTTAAATCTTTTTGCCCGTGACCTGAGTATTTGTGTATAATTGCCTTCCCTCTTCCTTTTCCATTTTTGTGATCCACCAAAAGATATACATGAAAACCCCCCCAGTTCATCTGATTAAATTAAACCAGTGTCACTGCTGTGAGAATATTACTACACTGTGTGTGACGCAGACAAAGGGATACCCCAGGAAAGTGCATAATGAAGTGAAGATATTTACCTCATACTGGCTTTGGTTAATATTTGGGTTGGATTTACTTCTTAAATCCATCTTGCTTTGAGTGTTTAGTGCTTGTCTATATAGATTACAGATTAATCAGACTATAACTACACAACAGTTATATTAATTTCTGGTTATAGGCAGGTTGTCTTGTTAGCTATTGGTGCATTGTAACAAGATTATAAAGGTTTTTTGATCAGCTCAGATATTAACATCGCCGCTTTCTATTATTACTTGTTTGCAGACAAAACCCTACATCAAGATGATACACTTCAAAAACCAAGTTTCAACTTTAAGGCTTCAATTTTTAAGATATCTAGCTGGGTGTTTTTTTTTTTAAATCCAAGGCTCATGTAGGTATAAAGTTAAACGTTTTATTGCTCAGTAAAATGTTTTGATAGTAACAGGTCTGAACTTTCATCAGTTGTTAATGTTTTTGAGTTTGAAAAGTGTCATTTTAGTCTGTTAACTGAATTTTGGTTTATGTTTATGACATTTGTTGCTAACCAAGTTAAAGTACAGGTTAGGGCTGGGCGATATGACCCAAAATTCATATCTCGATATTTTTTAGCTGGATGGCGATATAAGATATATATCTCGATTTTTTTTTTTTAAAGCCACAAGTTAAGAACAAAAAGAGAGTTCTTAGTCACACTGTGTCCCAGATGTCACACGGGCACTTTTATTTACATACAGCGTAGATGTACATGAAGAAATTACTTAAAAATAAATTATCAGCATTTATTAAATAATCATGGTCCATAAATAAAAGAAAACAATGTTGTTTTTGTGCATAACAAAAAGCTCACAATTGTGCAGTCAAAATGTAAACTAATAGACGCTGAGCATAATAACAAAGAGACAGATTTCACAGCTGCACCACGTCTCTGAACAGGTGCCATTTGTGGTCCTTATACACACACAGTACGGTAATATTACGTTGAAGCACAGTACGTATCACTCCGCGAGGCTCCTCCTCGGTAGCCGTAATCCTCCGACAATCCATCAAGCGGTGCAGCTCCGTAGCTTAGCAAAGTCCTATTAAAACATTTTTGGACAGATTGCTGAGCGCTGTGTACCACATAAAATCGGTTCGCGGTCAGTAAGCACAACCAGAATTCATACATAAGGCGCACTGTCGAGTTTTGAGAAAATGAAAGGATTTTAGGCCGTGCAGCTCCTCCGGGCTGCATGTCGTTAGCGCGGTTAGCTCGTTAGCGTGGTTAGCTCGCTAACACGTTGACGCCGTCCAGCCCCACGCACGGGACGATCCGCTGTAACTCGCTAACGGAGATTTTCCGCTTTCATCTTGTCATTGCCTGCAGGTGAAGCTATGGGGGAGGGGGAGTTGTGTTCAGTGAAGGAGAGGCGAGGCCGAGTAACGCAGCGTAGAGACAAAAGTGGACGAAAGAGAGGCAAACCTGCGGCTCCACAAGTATAATTATAACGTAACATAGGCTATATCGATATAAACGATATTGTCACATCTTATATCTCGTATGAAAATATATCGATATTTTTAAAAAACTCGATATATCGCCCAGCCCTAGGTCAAGTTTTACTGTTTTCTGGCATTTTATATCAGGATTGCCTCATTATTTGGGGAAATAAATGACAGAACGGTAACTCAGATTTTCTAGATACATGTGCCGTTATCGATTCTGCTCATAGAGCCTAGCCTTTATCGAGTCCTAAATAGTTTTCTGCGTCAAGCATCCCATAGCTTTCCAACAAACAAAAACCACAAACAGACAAAGAAACAGAAAGCGTAGGAAAAAACGGCTGGCAGGTAACTCAGGTGTGCAAAAGCTCCATGCTTAACGAGTTTGACATCATTGTCTTCCACTCAGTTAGAAAAACAGAAAAGCACGTCCCTGTGTTTGCAGCACGGAGTGAATAATTTGGCGTCTGTTTCTGTTTTACCAGTTCTCGTACACTGACTATGAGATAAAAAAAACAAAACAAAAAATTGTTGCGTGCGCCCATTTTGTTAAATGAAAGGAAGGTGTGATAGGAGGATAGTTTTTATTCTCTTTGCAAAATGTAAAACAACAAACAAGAAAAAGTGCAGCAGTTTTGGTAAACACAGGTGGCATTCGTGCTCTCTCTCCGAACCGTTTTGCTCTTGGTCTTTGTTCTCAGCTATCTGATGATGCTCGTGGCTCCTGATGCCACGCTTAATGTATTCTGTCTGTCTGCCTCCCTGTCCCTCCGTCTGTCTGTCTGTGACTTGCAGACACTTGTTTGGGTTTTTAATCTTCTACCCTCAGTGACCTGTCTCCCCCACCCCTCCCACTCTCTCACTGCCCCTCGCACCCGTCTGCCCCTGACCACTTCCTTTCTGGGTTACCTCATTCTTCTTCACTGTCTCCCTGTACCAATTATCTTTACTCCTCCTCCCCACTTTCTTCCTCACTGCTGCTCCCCGCTGCTCCCTTCATTTCCCACCTGTCCCGTTTCCCCCTTTGTTTCTTCCCCGCTCTGAATCCCTCCCTCCTCTCTCTATCCTCTACCTGCCCAAAACGCAACACAATCTCTAAACCATCCTTTTCTCTCTTTCCATGACCCCCCCAATCTTTTCTAGATGAAAATGCTGGTCATGTCCATGGCACACAGGCTAGAGGAGATCGAGATTGGCCTTCAGGAGGGATGCGATGACGCCTGACAGCGATGTTTAATATCCACACCCCTCAGCTGTACCTTTACATTAACGCTTTTATCTGTGACATATTCCTCGAGTTATATGAGTCGTCCTGACCGCAACACCTAAAAACACACACACACACACACAAAGCTTCCACTCTGCTTTGTCCTGATTACCAGTGGTGAAACAAAGCCTCCCTGCACTTGTAATCAATCACGTTGCCAGCTCTCGCGGCTCATGGCACAGTCTTCCCTGTAGGTCGTAGTGCAGAATGAATGCGCGCTACGAGCAGAATGTTTATTTGTTCGGGATCTCATCAAACAGGCTGCTCACTCAGCACAATGCTGTATTGATCTGGCCACTCGACTCAAGGCCACACACACTTTTTCTTTGTTCTCTCCCTCAAGTGTGGAGCCTTGAAATCAGGCTCGGATACATGCTTTTAAACGTCCAGTCGTCGCAGGAACTGAAGAGTATTTGCATTATTCTGTTCCAATGATGACTGAATTTTCCAGAATGGGTGGAAATTACCATCTGTTTCTCTGTGCGTTTACTCATTGTTGGATTGTTCGTTTTGTTCTCAAAGTTACATGTTTTTCTCATCTGCGTAATAAAGCATTGAAGTTTCAGACATGTTCCGGCATTGTCAGTTTCACATTGCAGTTTAAACCAAGCGAGACAACTTTAAACTGTCAGGATAATCTTTTTAAACGTTTCTTTTGCACTTAAATTGTTTGGGGATCAGTGGCTTATCCTGCTTTGTCTTTAATTAGACGTATTTCTTGGATTTAAGAGTTAAACAACCAGTTTAAGACCTTCAAAACTGGGAAGGTTGCTTAAGTCGGGGTCAGTGGGTTGATTAAATGTTAGAGCATTAAAAAGTGTTTGTTTGTTAGCTGACCTCTAATGTGCCTAGCAACACTTTCTACCAAAAAGCAGCTCTATGCCGTACCGCTTGCCCGCCCTCACCCACGAGGTTTCATCAGCCTCACACAACAACAACAGTGAGAAACGGCCAACCAGCACGCTGTATCCAAGGGCAGGTTGCGATGGCAACTGAGAGCACGTGCTACGCTGACTGCCTGTTGCCATCTCGTCATCGTGTTCACCGCCGGAGGAACAGCCAGCCAGCTCGCTGGCCAGCATGCCTGTCAACAGACGTTAGCCCCCCCCCCACTCGTGTTCAACCACACACCACACACAAGGGAAGAGTCGTGAATGAGCTCACCCCTCCAGCCCCCCAACCTTAATCTCTGTGTGATGTTTTTCTCTCTCTCTCTCTCGTAACTCCACCCTTGGTTCTTTCTCCCTCCCCCTCCCTCTAATTCTCCCCACCCTCTACTGTTGTTGTTGGTAGTGGGGGCGAAGTCAAAACAACAACAAACAAGCCGCATGGTTTTTGTTGTTTCTGGTAGCGGTGGTCGCAGCAGAAGTGTTGTCTTTATCCAGCTCTCGCTTAAGGATGAGTTGCCTGTTCGCATCCTGCGGATGGATGATGCAAGCCAGCCGACCAGTCCAGATGTGCGCTGTTGCACCCTGTTACACAGGGTGGGTAGCAGGCTCGTTTTGGAATACATTTCCCAGTTTGCTTTGTTTTTTCCCCATAGAATGAAATGAAGCTTAAAGGCTGTTACCTCTGTTTAAAGTCTGCATCTCAGGGAACGGCTCAGTGGATCGCCTCTGAACTCATCTGGCCGTTTTTATATATAGACTTGGTGTTGGTGGATGTGTTGCACTACTGAGTGCAATTATTGCACCGATTTCACCCCGTTCACCTCTTACTTCTGAACCAATCGTTACCACCCAAACCAGGACCAACATAGAAACACACGTCTGTCAGTACCTCTCATTCTACAAGCACTCGGGGACAAAGGATGAATAATGCAGAGGTAGCGTCTGAGTGAAAGTCGCCTCCCCTCTCTCCCCTGTTTTCACCTTCCCTAAGCAATAAGGAAGCAATGTTGCCATGGAAGCAATGAAGCCTCGGCACGGCAGCAGCCAATTGAAGCCTTTTCTGTGTGAAACAGAGGACCAATGGCTGCTCAGACTGATGCTGTTATTGCCACGGACTCTGCGAGCTGATTGGCTGTACTCTGCTCTTTGATTGAATTTCTGATCTTGTTTTTGGAGAGGAAAAAATATCTCAGGGAGTGCCACCTGTGCCAACTTTGAAAATATGTTTGGTTTTTTTTCGATGGATAGAAAAGGATTATCTTGTGAGAAGGCAAATGTTTCAGTTTTATTGGTTTTGAGAGCATTAAATGATGCTTCTTGTAATTTGGTTCTGATAATACTTGAGGGATGAGGGTGAGAGTGGTAATGAGATGGTTGCGTGTCAGATGTTTTGTTAAGGAAAACATTGAAAACATTATATCTGTACTATTTTTTTTCAACCTGCGCAATAGATGACTTTATTTAATCCTCGTTTCTGCCTTTTCCTATCCTGGTATTTGGTTTTCCTCCGACAAAGGGACCACACCCCACCAGTTGCTCACAGCTGGTTTTGGACCATTTCCTGGTTTAACCCTTCATTTTACACAAAACTGTGCATGTTCACTGTGCCTCCTAACACTGAGTGCTTTAAAAATATTGTTTAATAAATAATAATAATGATGATGTAATAAACAGATAATTATTAAAAAATAAATTAAATATCCCACTGGACTTTTGCCGTGGCTGATTGCCCCTACTTTTCCAGCGTGGTGGACTGAACAACAGTATGCTTGAACAGAATCTTTTTTTTTTTTTTTACATTTAAGTCATGGAGACAGTCTGGAGCCATCTTTGTCTTTGTTTCCCACAGATTTGTTGGAAGGTCGGTTAATAAACGTCTTCATCCGGGAGGTTCCCAAATGTAGGATGATCTTAGGTCTTTGTTCAACTTCACCCAGTTCAGATTAACTAATAAAACGTCTCTGCCCTCTCAAGGTTGATGACCTTCCTCTGTGTCTGTGATGGAACTATATAACCGACCAGTCGGTGACTCGTCTGACGGAATAACCCCAATCCCCTCTGAGTGCTCAAACAAAGCCTCCTACTTCATTAGAAACATCTGCTTGTTTATTTCCCCCTAAGTCTTTGTGTACAACCGTGGCTGCCAGGTAGTCTAGCTGCCTCTCACTCTCTCCTCCTCTTCCTCCTCCTCCTCCTCCTCTGCTGGTGTGAGCGCTGCTGAGGGAGGCTGTACTGGTCTGTGTGGCTGGACCTGGATGTTCAGGTTGTCTGTGTGCAAACATCCCTGGTGTGTGTAGCAGGTTAATCGTCTGTTTTTCTCAGACACAAAGCCTCGTCCCTTTGCCAGTGACACCCTGGTGAGAGTGTGTGCGTGTGTCTATCTGTATATGTGACGAGCAGGGGGCTGAAAAAGGGATTAGTGTCATCAGGACCTAAGCCTCAACAGACTGACAAAACTAAATTCCTGCTGGACAGTAAGTGGTCAGTTTGGCCACACATTAAAAGGATGCCAGCCATCTGACTAATCAGAATTCTTTTTTTTCCAAAGAGAATTATTAATCATGCACAATTTTGAATATTGACAGCAAAGTCACAATTGTTCAACTTCTGTTCTAAATCTGGCAGGATAGGGTTTTATTAAATTCGATTTCGGTATCTGCTGTGTAACCAGACAACAAGAAGAAGTGTTACAATGTCTTCATATTTATAAATGTAATGATATGTAACAAGCTGCAATGTTAGCATTCCTCTAAAGTGATAAAAATATCCACTTATGCTCCATTCATATGTTGGTGGGGTGTTTATCACAAGCTTGTTATTGCTACTTGATCCTTTTATACGCAGATTGATTTGAATAATAATCCGTTTTTCCAATAATGCTTCCTGAGACTACATAGATTAATGGCTCTATAGTCAGATTCTTACAAAACGCAGTCTGAAGCTTCAACTCACCAAATACTTTTATTAAAACTCTGCTATTCTTTGCATAAATTGTTCAACCTTGAAAATGTGAGAGGTTAAAAATCATTTTCCTCAAAGTTACATAGGGACTCACAGTCTGGTCCTCCAATATTTGGATGATACTGGGTTTTTTGCCTCTGTTCACCACAATAATGGACATGTTGCAATAACACTTTAGGAATTACAGCCATTTTCACAGACTGAACAGTAATTTGAGAAACAACTCTGGTCAGTCTGAAAATGATGGACACCAAATGCTGAGTTTCTTGCCATGCGTTATCTTCAGTTGCTGTTTGTTTCTGGGTTTTCCCGCCCTAAGCTGACTGGCTCAGCTCAGTCAGCTTAGAAACAGTTGATAATGTGTGGAAAATACAAAAAACCAAAACAAGAAGCACTCCAAGAGGACGGGGTTTACTTTTAAGGGAATAGTATTGTAGTTTAAATACATTTATTTTGTTTTCTGCCTTCTTGTTAAACATTAAGTTTGCAGTGCAGTAAAAACAAGTGGAAAGTGCAAGATTTTGTTATTTGTCCTCTTAAAATTGAATTTAATATACTTATAATAATAATTTTGAACATATTTATTTATTGGTTTTAATTTATCTAGAATTCTTTTTGTCTTGACAAGATTTTCTTACAAGATTTTGAGGTAAACTTGAAAGAAAGGCAGGTGTGAAAAGTTAAAGTGAGGTCAGAGGTCAAATGTGACATGATATTTGGAGGGAAACTATAAATATTTGATATTTAGAATTTTCATATTCCAGTATAAAAGTTGCCAATACAAATAAAAGCAGTAGAAATTTTAAGTTCAATTTTAAAGATAAGACATTGTATGAAAGTTTGAGTCTAGTTTTATCTTGATGAAGAGATCAGAGGTAGCAAGTTCAATATTTCGTTCATTGGCATCAGATGTGGGGTTGAAATGTTCCCATAACTTATTTGAGCTGTGTGCATTCTTTCAAAAAGGTCTTATGGAGTGATGAATTCAAATGTAAGATTTTAGGGTTAAATTTTCATCAACATGTAGTTCACTAGTGAGGTACAACAGTGAGTGTCTACAGCTACCTGTGAAACAGTGTGGAGGCTCTGGCATGGTTTAGGGCAGCATTTCAGTGTTGAAGAATAAAGATCGTCATTTAGAATTTTAAGCTTGTTAAAATTTTACAAACTCTCTTTTCACCTTACATGCTGCATTTCCATGTGTGTTTACACATTTCAATAAGTCACAGCTCCTTTTTCCTATTTTCCTTACAAAATATAAAGAAGAAAGTGTTGTCTAAAGACGTTTGCACAGTATGTTATGTCAGTGCGCCCCAGGGCAGCTGTGGCTACAATGTAGCTTGCCATCACCTGTGTGTGAATGGGTCAATGACTGAATGTAGTGTAAAGCGCTATACAAATACAGGCCGTTTACCATTTAAAATGGGTGTCACAATTCAGATTACTATGATACAAGTGGTAGATGACAGGCTATGAGGTGGTGCATGCACCCAGGCACTGGGGATGTGGGAAATGGTGGTATTTATGTCACTGGTGCAATGGCAGAAGTAGTCAGGCAAGAAAAATGACTTTGATAAACAGTATCCAATATCTATTTGAGAGAAGCTATGTTATTTGTTTTTAATGCCTTTTGTCTTGCAAATGTATTCAGAGTGGTGCCGTTGAAAGGTTTCTGTCCATCTTTCCAGTTCAGCAGGATTGTTTTTTTAGCGACTGTTAGAGCTGGTAGTGTAATGTGAGTTGCTCACTTTTCAGAACTTGAATCAACAGATGTAAGATCTCCAAGCAGAAAAACAGATGAGAAAACTGCAAATGAGCTGTTCTGGATGAGTTAATGTTGACTAACTATTTCTACTCCACTTAACGATTATTTTTTTACAGCAGCTATTAGGGCTTCTTGGTGCATATTATATTGTATATTAAACAAAAAGGATTGTTGTGGTTAGACCTTTATATTCAATCGCAGGTATGAATGTCACTCCTAAATTTGAGCTTTTTTTCATGATTTGTTTTGAACAGTTCTTTTTCCAGGGTGGAATGATTGTCAAATTAAAATGCATTCAGCTCTATATATTAAAAGATGTAAGTAAAAGTATGTATATATTTTAGCCTTTATACACTTGACCCTTTGTGGATTGGAGTGTGAATTATTCCACCCTGAAAAAAAAACTATTTTAAATAAATCATTAAAAGTCACATAATAACCATCCCCCATAATGAGTGTTACAACATCTGTTTGTGCGTCTTTTTAGAGGTCTCCCATCGACTACTAATTTTATCTTTCTACTGTTAACGGTGGTAATGCTAAATTTATTAAAGCATCACTTGATCGTAGACTTCGACCAGGTTACATGTACCTCTGTGACAGTGTTTTACACTCTGCTACATGCTGTGACGAGGCTTTATCTATGCCAATAATTCCATGCTATTCTAGGTAGTTACAATGTAGTTAAATTGCCCTAGGTGTGTTTTCTTTTCTTCATCCCACTGAAAGCGTCCTTTACTTCCTAAATTCCTGTGAACAGTTAACGAAACAAAATTGCCCTCCAGAGCTTTTACTTTGTAGAATTTTTAATGAAATAACAAGGCCACACCTGGCCACCAAACCACTGCTGAGTCATTTGTCCAATTACTTTGGAGCCTCAGGAAATGCAGATACTATGTTAAGAAAAATTGCTCTAATTCATAAATATATTAAATGTTAATATCATTTAAGCCCCTTGAACTAAAGCTACAGGTCTACACTTCAGTTATATCTTAATTGGTTTCAGTCCTTTAAAGTGGATTTGAAGTGAAGCAAATTGCATTGCCCTTCAAATGTTTATGGTTTTGACTGTATTTTGTTCAGCCAACAGCGTGTGAGATTCATATTGACACCAGAAAAAAGCAAATGCTTGCGTTCGGGAAATGGGCAAAGGTTTTCGTGCATTCGGTTACAGCCACGGTTTATTTTGCCGTAAACATGATTCATCGATTTTGCTGAAATAAGAGGGAGAAACTGTTACAACATGTCCTTCACCACCACAATCTCTCACCTCACTTTCTGGAAACAATACGTGTTTAGTCAAAAGCGGCGCCTTTTTGGGTCCTTGACTTTATCAGTTAATGGTAAATTACACAATTACCGCAGCAACACTGAACTATATTTCATGATATTATCTGTCTGTGTGCAGTAATATCCTTCATGCGTAGTATTCCTGGTCAGAGCTTGTTTATGTCACCAGATCAACCAGGGATTTTGAGTAACCGTTGGCCTGTCGTCGATAAACAAAAGGCTCTGGCTTTAACATATTTGAGGGCTCTTCTTGCCCCTCTGCTTTTATCAGCTTAGCCACGCTGATTTAATCGGACAGCCCTGTTTGTGGTGTCCTGTGCATGTGCTTGTTTGTCTCAAAGCTCTGGTGATCCCCCTTCTGTGTCTCGACAGGGCAGCGTCACCCAGAGAGGTTTAGGGAGGCACAGCTGAGTAGATTAGTGTCTATAACGTATGTGTTCGTGAGAAGGAAGGGCTTGTAGTGTATGTGTGAGTGTGTGTGTGTGTGTGCATGTAGCCAAAGCAAGGATCATTCAGCTGTTGCATGGGAGTGTCATGCTTTTTTTTTTTTTTTTAACCTCTCATAGGTGTTTCGTGGGAAATGCATATGGTATGTGAGACAAGTGGCACATTCAGTAACATAAATCCTTTCACACATCGTCATCAAGTCCTCCAGGAGATGAGAGCTTTAAGGATGAAGTATAGATGTCAGACTTTAGGTAAAGTGTACATAAATTAGCAAGAATATTGGATTCTGTTGAGTACCATATTATTACTTAATGATCATAATTAAAAGTTTGCATATTTTCAATAAGTCTCAGATGAGCCATGTGAACATGTGACATGCAAGAATGAAGCCAGACAGCATGCAGGTGCGTTTAAAGAACTAGACAGACACATAAAGGATTCCTTATAAATATTTAAAATACTTTATACAGCATAGAAATCTCTTGACACTCAAACAAAACCATCCTTTACAAAATCTTAAAAAAAGACACCCCCCACCCAAGTCCGTATCAATCTCAGTATCAACCAGAAAAAAGGTACAAAGACATAATTTCAAATGCTGACAACACAAGTTTGACTCATGCAACTTTTCATTTGGACATGAAGAGATTCTACAGTATTTTAACAGTGAGAAGCCTCGTGTGCCCATGGAAGCCTTTTTTTTTTTTTTGTTCGTTTTTTTCCCCCTTTGTTTTGTACAGGCAACTAATTTGTGACAGTGTCGGCTCAGATAAACGTCTTAAACTTCTGTTCATACAGAACGGAGTAAGCAACAGGAACACAGGAGCTGCACTGTTATTTACAGGAACATTTTTCACATGTCTCAGAGCTCTTGGCAAATACTCATCATTGCAGTTAACACTTAAGACTATTGCACAAACTACAGCGTTAAGACAAAAGGAAGTGAATTATTTCCACAGATGATCCTAGTAGCAGTTCTTTCCACTTTCATACACTCAACCTGTGGTGAGGTTGATCTGTTTCATAAGGCTTTTGATGCTCTATTCTTTTTTCTTTTATTTATTTATTTTATTACAAACTGACTAGGAACAGGCATATCCTGCTGTGAGAAAGTCAAGACTTTTACAGATTCCCTGTGGGTCTTAGAGGTGAAGCAACACTTGTGGATAAAAAAGTTCAGTGCTGAGTGAAGGTTTATGAGGACGTTTATATAAAAGTGAGAATATGCTTCTGCTCTTGCAACCTACGGCTATTTTAGTGTGTTGATTCTAATGGCAACACTTACACACTGCTACACTGTGACACGATCCACACAAGCATGTCACAGCCGACTGCTGCTCCACATTTAATGCATGAATAAATGCAGTGAGGTAAAAGATGTTAAACACCGTTCTAAGTATACGTTTTGGTTTTCAAGAATAGTGCAGTGAGCTTCTTCATCCGGTCAGCATAGGACATAGTGCCGGCTGACTGGATGTCAGTGGCTATTATACAGAGTTTTCACAGAGACAAAACATTTATACATGTAAAATCAGGGTTAGGGTAAAAGTTGGGGTCTGTTAGCTGGTGTGAATCAGTTTGCGGCTCAATTAGTAACCAGTTACACCAATGTTACATAAGAGAGTATCTCTAAGTTGGTCTATAATACATCGTTCAGTGTGTACTCGTGTGTGTGTGCTTGTGTCTGTGTACAATTGTTATTGGCAAGGCTCATATTACACAATGTCCCATGTCCATTCCGTATTTAGGACACAGAGAGATTTAGTCATTGCTCATGGATCCGTTCAGATCTTATCTCCTCCGTGTCACTTCTCACATTACATAATAAGTGTGGTAACAAGAGGTAATACATTTTATATTCTCACCACCTTTTCTTTAAAATAAGTCTGTCATGAAAAGTGGCTCAGTCGCAATAAAGGGACAGTTCACAGTTCAAAAGGCCGCTCTGGAAAACCTCTCCCAACATAAAAATGTTGAAAGGGGCATCGAGTTCAGTCCAACTTTTTTTTTTTTTTAAATCATCTTATAACTCAGCAGAGGGTCTTTAGTGCACCTGAAGCACAGAGGAGAGTCTGCATGGGGTAGGGAGGAGGGGACACGACTTCCTCGATGACTTGTTCTGGCCGAAATGTAAATGGCTGCAGCTGGACCTTCTTCTTTAGGATCTGTCCGATTCCCATCGAGGGGAATTTGCTGCGATGCGTTGGGCTCTCGGGATCGCTGCTACCGCTGCTGGAAGGAGGACTAAAAGCTGAGGTAGGATTGAGGGGACTGAAAGCAGACTTTGGAGGGCTAAAAGCTGAGCTCCCTGGGGGACTTCCTATAGTGCTGGGAGGGCTACCACTAGTGTCAGAAGAACCACACCAATCTGTCGAGGTGCTCTTCTTGGGCTGTGGATTGACAATGAGGACGGGCGGACTGGGGATTGTGGCTTTTTTCAAGTAAGAGGAGTCAGGCTGGAAGGCGGAGACGTGGCGGGGAGGGGACAGGGTCCCGTTAGTCAGCTTGTACCAGGGCGAAGATGGGGTGTCTTCGATTTGTTCGGCTTTGGCGAGCGAGCCGAAGGAATGCATGCCAATCGGCGACGGCGCGGGAGGAGCGGGAATGTTGTGTTCTGGGCTCGTGTTGACTTGCGGAAGGGTGGCCAGGCGCCTCCGTTGCTGTGGCGTGTTGGGGAATAGAGGGTGGATCTCTAGGTACTCCATGGAGGAAGAAGCAACTGTGCCCGGAGGTGCCAGAGGTGAATTACGATGCCCACCAGTTATGGCACGCAGTAAACCTGAGGAGGAAATTAGAAACACTTTAGCTTTTGTGAAACATTGTTTTTACTGTAATATTTAATGAAAATTAAAATAAATTCATTAAAAAAAGTGAGAACCCCATCTTTTCTTAAACCTCTGCCTGAGTAGCCATTGTCTGTATGCCATTAACAAGATCCTGACAGACACAATGATCTGACAGCAGACGTAAAGCCAAAGGTACAGAAGACAAATCTGTAATTTCTCAATACCACTTAAAGGTAAGTGAGAAGGGAGTTTAGGTGTGTGCTAAACTCTCTCTTGCAAGCTTGAGTCAGTTCAGTTATTTCTATATCATGAACTTACTTCTGCACTATGCTCTCTTAAGTAATTTCTGATTAAGATTTTAGTGTTTGTGTTTGCCCCACGAGTGACTGGCAAGTTGTCCTGGATGTTTCCTCTCAGATGGATGAGTGGGTGGTTAGATGGATGGACGAACAGACAAACAGTGGATGGATGGATGGTGGGATGGATGGATGGATGACTGGGTAACTACGTGTGTGTGAAACAGGTCGCTGTACAAGAACATGCATGCTCAGTCAACCTACCCTGTATGAATGAAAGTAAATAAAATAGATACAATAAATAAAGTGAACATTTAAAAAAAACTGCCTCCTAATTGTTGTTTTCATTATTTTTGCACTCAACTGTGCAAATCCTCACCTGTTCTGTGCTTCTTCTCCTTGCTGGGCCCCTTGCTGACAGCCAGGTAGACGGGCGTCTGTTTCGGGGGTATGGTCAGCTTATCGACGTGCTTCCTCCACTGGGTCTGGAAGTATTCGTTTTTCTGCTTTTCGCCTCTCTTTTTCTCTTGGAACTGCATCTCCTTAACACACACACAAGCAACATTTGTTGTTGATGACTAAATGCTTTGCGTCATCCCGTCACAACAGTTTATTGGTGTGAAAAACACTTCTGGTCCTTTTGAAATATTACTATGACAAACTCCTTGGGAAAAGGATGTGCAAGTGAGTAAAATATTTTTTTCTCACTAAACTCACTTTACTCACTGACGTCAAACCGGAAAGTATATGAATACACATACCCTGTATTCTTTGGAGAGTCTCTTCATTTTCTTGTTGAGGAGGAAGTAGACCGCCAAAGTGTGGCAGGCGCGATTGGTGAGGACGGCGCTCAGAACTTCACTGTGCTTGTAGCCCATCTTCTCCGTCATATGCAGCAACACTGTGTGGTTGATTTCTTCAATGTGGATCCTTAACGCAAAAAAAAAAAATATATATATATATTTAGCAATGCTTGACAAATTAAGCTTTTAAATGCAAACTACAACAAACACAAACTCAGAGCAATTTAAATCTGTGTACATCTACCTGTTGAGGTATGGTGCCCCTGTGTTCTTATTGGCCAGCTGAAGCCAGGAGTCAGCCATCACCTGGTGGATATTGGGACGCTTGTTGGGGTCTGGCTCAAGTAGCTTCTTCAGAAGACAGATGGCAGCTGAGAAATGAGAAAAATCAAAAGGTGTATATGTGTATTGTTATTCTTTCTGCACGCTCATCAACACGTAAAACAGGAGCAGCTTTCTCGGTGCTGAAACATGTTACGACAAGTTTTAGAATCATGTTGTGTTATCATTGTGTTTATTCCCAGGCCACAAACTTGGCTCTCTTCCTCCACATCCTTAAGGTTCAAGATTCTTTTGAATTACCAACGCTGCAAAGTGAAACTGCTTATGCAACAACAAAATAGATGAAACTGATAAAGTTATCATTATTAAGTAAATTGTTTCGTAACGAACCCAGTTGCGAAGTCAGATGCATGTCGTTATACTATAATAGGTGCTTATAAAAGTGAGTTATGGTATCGCCCCTTAGTTTGCATATAAGCGAAATGCAAACAACTGTTCTGACGTGCCGTGAAGGAGTGACTGCAGAACCAGTGCAGAGATTGTGAAACGAATTTGACACCGTCATACCTATGCACACCCTTTCCACAACACACGCAAGCTTCTGAGGAACTACCTTTGAATTTATCTGTGTAATTATATCTAAATATATGTGTAGGACATTTACACTATATTTAGTGACTCTAAGGCAAAGTCAAGCCTATGAACAATTTTAGTTTCCTAAAGTCTACAAAAACATTGACCAAACCTCTCAGGAAGTGAATCATTTGTTTTAAGAAACAAAAAGAAAAACTGTAGAAAAAAATCTGAATCTGTGCCAGCGTCTTCACTGGAAGAGCCACCTAATCCCTGATAAAGAGGCACAAAAGGTTATCATGTTTTCGCCTCTGATGGAAAGGTTACTAGTGAAATCACCGAGAATTTCTTGCTGTCGCGTGCAATGACTTGCACGAATGTACATCCCTCCGCCCGTCACCTGTTTTTCTGCTTTTTTGCTTTTCGGTTTTTAACTGCATTTAAGCAGAATATATGAAAACAGAACTTCTTTTTGAAGGGTTTAAAATAAGATGTCATAAAGAATCTTAAATATGTCAAAGACACTAAGCCTCAAGTTATTTATCCTTTTGCTTCTAGTTTTAAGTAAGCAGCTTTTAAAATCATTTTTCGAAATTCTGAAAGCCAACCACTCAGATTTCCTTCACCCTCCACTTTTACGTTTTATCTGCACACAGCAGGTTTGTGCCGTCGTGTTTTCATTCCTTACCTGTTGACAGCGTGGGAGGTAGCGGGTTCATCTCCTTGTCCACCATCTTCTGGTGCAGCGCCCGAAGACTGAACGGCTCCACGGTGAACGGGAGTGTCCCAGTCAACATTGCGTACATGTTAACACCACTGGAAGACCCAAATACACACTTCAGCTCTCTGTGAACTCATTAAATAAAACTGATGTTTATTATCAACTGTCTTAAAACAACTTTAAACTCACATGGACCAGACATCCACTTTTGGTCCATACTTTTTCCTAGAGAGTAGCTCAGGGGCGGCGTAAGCTGGACTTCCACACTGGGTGCTGAAGGGATCAGAGTATCCCAAGATGCCAGCACAGTTACTTAGGCCAAAATCTGAGAGAAAGGAGTGGTGGGGAGAGTGGGTTTATTATTTTAACTTGCCCATTAAAGAAACACAGGGGTGTTAGCACTTAGGTGAGAGCTTAGGGAACATTACTCTTTTGCATGTGGATTCTTTTATGTCTGAATACATGTACAGAATTTCTGTATAACGTTTTGTGCACATAAAAAACACTGAGAGCATCGGGGCTTACCTATAAGCTTTATGTTGTCCTGCTCATCCAGTAGGAGGTTTTCTATTTTGAGGTCCCTGTAAAACAAAGGTCCAATGTTTATATTATATAACCTTATATTAGATGATTAGATAACCTTTAGTATCACACAATCTACCCCCCGCTTCTTGAACCGTGACATAACCCCTTCTAATGTGGATCATGCTGCTTAATTTTCATAGTCTATTGTGTATCTTTAGATCCCTCCTCAGTAGCAGAAATCCTGTTATCCACAGAGGCCATCTCACTGTGATAGAAATTCAGTTCCCAGGCTCTAAATAACAAAGACTATTCCTCACAAGAGCTTTGGGAAACATATGCAGAAACAGTGCATGTTTTTTCCATAAATCTTACATAGATTTTGATAAAATGTTTGAGAAAACCCTAGAATTAACAATACTGTGACTGCATTTCTGTAATGTTTTTGCTCTTCACACCTAAATGGAAAACATTAAATTATTACAATGTAGTTATTGTGAAGACAGATCTGCTTTCATGGATTAATAGTCATGTGCATAAGAAAGACTTAACCCACACTTTGGGAAAGAGGATCATGTCTGACCCAGAAGTCTTAAAGTTAACTTTGACCCACATCGAATGGCACAGTAATTAAATGCTCATATACTAATGTTTTGGGGGTTTTTGGTTTTGTTACCTGTGAACCACACCAGCCCTGTGCAGGTGCTCCACAGCCAGCACCAACTGCCGGATGTACTTCTGCGTCTCTCTCTCATCCAGGCGTTTCTTGTCGTAGATGTGGTTCATGAGGTTCCCACCGGGACAAAGCTCCATCACCAGGTAGTAGCTGTTCTCTGTCTCCAAGATGTCCAGCAGCTGAGTGATGTTGGGGTGGCGGATCATCTGCTGGATGTGACCTTCTCTCCGAAGGTTCTTGGTAACATATGAGTCCTTCTTGGCCTTCCTCTTGTCGATCACCTTCACCGCCACCTGAAAAAGAAAATGCAGGAGGAGAGAGGAGGGTGAGGTTATATTTATATTTTACAAAGTACTAAGTTAACAGCGATTGTTGGCCTTGTAAACTGTGCAGTATGCAATATTGTGAATATCCATGGAGAAGGGAGCACAGTGCTGATTTCAGAGCGCCTAGGCGTAACAGGTGAAGAGCTGCTCGGAGTATGTAACTCAAAACTGACCTCTCCCTCACAGCTGTTACTAGTGGGGGAGCTACAGGGCCCTGCAGCTGAGGGGGAAGAGTGTGTGTGTGTGTGTGTGTGTGTGTGTGTGTGTGTGTGTGTGTGTGTGTGTGGACATGGAGGGGTTAATGAACCATCATAAACTGGGAAAATGTTACCCTATATGCTGAGAAGGCACCAAGGCCAAATGGACAGTTAACATTCCCCCATATGTCTAGGTTTAGTTGCAGCCAAACACACAAAAAGCTGAGACAAATACAGATGGAAAGCCACAGAATCTCCTCACGAACGCCCCAGAACATGTCCTTTAACTCAATGACTCTCCTTCAGTTTTATTGATAATTACATTCAATAACATACCCATCTACTCTATTTCATCCATGTCTCCTTGTATCCCGTCTAGACTGAGTTCAAGAGCATGGCTACCACGCACAACAAATCATCTCAAGGAGAGCCCACAGACATGGAAAGGCATGACAAGTGAACCTAATCACCATATCCATTAATGAAATGGTGAGGGCCAAAGTGGTAGTGTGTGCATATGTGTGTGTTTTTTCTTTCTTCTGACCTTCAGCTTGTCTTTCATTTTTACTTTCATCCTTTCAGGACTGGTAATTGATTCAGTGCTGAAAACCTTTTTACAACTGCTAATTAAACCTGCCTGTATGTGCATGCATGTGTGTGTGTGCAGTGTTCTGTCACGATAATAGATGTCCTGTGTTTACACACTCCTAATAAGGAGTGCAGGGTATGTATGGGGTGGGGTGGGCACTGTATTTACAGTCGGCTACTCTATATGAGGAGGGGGTGGGATATAGAGGGGGAGGGGTGTGCACTCTTGCCTGGGGGCTATTGAGGGATTCGGTTGTTTATCATCAGGCGCCCCTCAGACAGAAAGGGGGTGGTGTGTGTGTGTGTGTGTGTGTGTGTGTGGGGGGGGGGGTATGGAGGGGAAAGTGGGTTGCAGACATTAAAAAAAACCCCACACATATGACCTCCTGAGCTGCCTGCCCATGACAGCCCCATCTCTCGCCTCTTCTCACCCCCATACCCCTTTTCTGCTTTTTAAATTCCATGCATTTACTTTGACTTTCTAGTAATGTAAAACAAACAAAAGTGGGGGTGGGGGGATCTGGGAATCCTCATGCATTTCCTTTTCACCCCCATGTACTTGAATAAACTCACTACCCTCCTGTACCCCGCAAGCGCCTGTTGGACGCCTGCATTCAAATGAGTGAGGGAGAGTGTTTGGATGTGCGATTGCCAGCGTTTGCATCATCCTCAACAAAGACAGTGTGAGTGGGTGGGTGAGAGGAACATTTGCTTTACAGCAAGGGAGGAGCTGGGTGTGATCCGAAATATTTTTAATATGCAAATTTAGGAATTTTCAGTGACAAATTATAGCCTGTGCATTACCTATAGAAATGGTATGCATTCAATGCAGGAGCGAACAGTAAAAAAGAAAGAAAGAAAAAAAAGGAGACGTACTTGTTTTTCTAATATGCAAATTTTTTGGCTCCTTCTCAAAAAAAGCCTGAAGAGACAAAGGCAACCAGTGGCCAATGGTAGCCCGTATCAAACCCCCCCTGCGATGGCGGAATCATAATGAGGTTGAAGCCCATTTATCAACGACAAGATTTCATATTCAAGTAGCAGCTCTGCTCTCTTATAGGCCCGGCAGTTTTCTTCTCTGGTCCTGTCACACTCTAGCGCGCCCACCGCGGGGATACGGTGAGATCACCAGCAGCAGCAAACAAAGCATAGGTTCAGAAACGCAGGGCGATCGACGCGTTATCCGCAGGGTTGGAGAAGAGACAAACACCCATAGATAACTGTGTCTCTCTCACGCACAATTAGCAAATATTGTCACTAGAGGAGCTCCTGCTGTGCACAACCTATACTCGGCATTCAGCAGCTGCTGGTGGGACGCCGCATGCGCTAATTAACAAAGGCGCAGCGCAATCAGAAGAGCTGATCACTTTCTCTGAGGAGAGAACCACTAATTAGGAAGTCCTGGATTGGCGCATTGCATCGCAATATAAACAACTTTTCCCACTGTTCACATGCAGCCGAAAGGAATGCGTTGCCAAGCACGCATGGCATCTGATTCTGTCCATTGAAATGTAATTTAAAACCACCACAGACGCAAAAAATGGTGAGGCACAGTCAAAATTAAAAAGAAAATTCATTAAAATGACAAAAAGGCAATGAACTATAAGAGTCAAGCCAACTGTTAATTCCAGATGACATGTCATGACATCACAAAATAGATTAAAAAATAAAAAATAAAATATATGACACACACATACAGTCTGTCGCGGTCCGCTTACCTTTTCTCCTGTTAACGCATGGAGACCTTCTCTAACTTTGGCGAACGACCCTTCTCCCAGCTTCCTCCCGATCATGTAGTTCCCGACCCGTTTGGTGTGGTAAAAGTTCTTGAGGATGTCCGTTACAGGACTGCATAGGGAGGCCGGGAGGATACTCTCATTCCCGGCACTGTTTGGAATTTTACCCTCGTATAACCCGTGCCCGTTGTCCACTACCATGTCGCTGTCTGCAACAGGCATCACAGCTCCCTTGTCAAGTGTCCCCTTTTAACAAGGGAGGATAATACGCAGTCCGAATTACACCCACTTTCAATGCAGGTATTAAATGCTTAACGTCCGGTAAAGTATCTTAACTCCGTTATCTGCGTAATAAGAAATTACGAGTACCGGAGCTTGCGCCACCTGTTCACCCAAAGCACCAAGTGAGCTCACTCAGCAGTTTCCGAGACCACTGTGAAGTTAATGAATGAGTTTAGATTAAAAAAAACGGTAGAAAAAAGGGGGGAACAGACTCAGTGACTTAAGTTAGTAACCTGACTGCCACGATCTATTTTAACACTTAGGTGGGTTTTTAAAAAAAAGCATAACAACAAGCATCGGCTCTAATGAAGGTGTGCTCTGCCTCTCTTCTCCAAACACGTTCGTCTCCTGATTAGTCTGAGAACAAGCAGCGTGTTTTGCAGTTTGAAGCGACTTTCCCGGTCCTCCGTGTGGGCGTTGCTTAGTGCGAGAGGGTAAGAAAAAAATGCACATGTTGTTGGTAGCCGGGGTAATTTTCAACCCAATCAGCGAAGGTGGGCGGAGCACGGGTACAGCTCCACCCGGTACCACCGCCTCGCCGTTTTGCTGCATGCGCTTGGTGGTGCGCTCGGATTGTAGGTGTGAACAAGAATACACGTGTAGTCAGGAGAGGGAGACAGCAACAGAATAACTATACATATTTATATATTTGTTTTAGTCCTCTTTTATTTCTGAGTGATTAATTTAGGCACAATTGTGCGTAAAGTAGCCTTCTAAACCAACACACCCATGCCTGTGCGCCAAGAGGATTCGCTTTAGTTAGCTGCAGTGGCACATATACAATGACACATATGCCACTGGCAATAAATCATCCAGTTTAAACAATGTCTCTGACCAGCTAGCATATATTCGAGGATTTTTCTCTCTCCTCTCTTGTGGTTGAACCCGGAGTTCTGCCAAAAATAGAAAGTTGTACTCCAGTAAACCAGAGTCAGACAAAGAACAATTTTCCTCCTCGGTGGCTGAGGTGTAGTCTCTGGCCTAACTAACGCTGGTGTTCATCACTCAAAGGAGGACACCTGCAGGGAGGGGCGAGATTTTCCTACTCGTTTGTCTTCGGCTCAGGTTTGCCTGACCTAGTGTATGTTTTCCTACTCGG
>NW_005187581.1:531243-563453 GCF_000239375.1 Pundamilia nyererei
ATATATATATATATATATATATATAACACCTGACAAGGAAATTTATCTAATCAAAATTGTTAAATAGTCCCTTTCAGTTTATATTTAAAAAAAAATCCTGCCGGCATGAAGCATATGTTTTGAGTTTGCGTGAGAAGGTGTCAGTTTAGCTTCTTACACGGGTTTAGTTTGGGTTACTTCTCTGTTTCTGTTGTGTTTTGTTTTCCTCATTTCACTCGCATAGAAGGAGTGAGAGGAGTATATCTAGATATGCATATACAGTGCCAACTGGACCATGCTTTCTAGACACTAAACCAGACATTGGGGCAAAGAAGTGATAGCACGAGTGCACCATCTATTGGAAGATTTCTATACTACAAGCGCAAGCACTACATCCCATACATTAAAAGTAATAAGACCGCAGAACTTTAATGAGATCATCGGGTCAGTTTTTTTGTCTGCACAAGTAGTGACAGGTATTAAGTACAAACGTACTGTAGGTCATTTTTGTTACTCTGCACAAAACAGATTTATTTTGAAATAACGCACTGAGACTTGGAAGTACTTCTAGGGTTAAGGTGGTCATCAGTGGTCAGATTTTAAGTCTGATGTCTTACATTACTTGTTTAAATGTCATGCTTTATTTTAGAATGTTTCACAAAGCAAACAGATGAAAGTTAACAAAATATTTAATAGTTTAATTATTTTAATATGATTCATTGCAGCTAATTTTGTTAAATAAGTGTGGTTTGGACTCTGGGGGTGGGGAGTTGATATTGCTCTCTGCTGAAACACCTCTGGTGTTTTCTCAGTGATATGATATCACAGATGCTTCATGGAACTATTTTATTTACTGATTTGTGGTGTGATCATTACTAGTCTGTCTGTCATTAATGGAATCCAAACCCTCAGTGATCAGACAGTGATCTGAGTTATTTGAAACAAACAAATGTTATCTGATTAATGACACAAAGTCACACATAAAGCAGGCTGGTAAAAGTAAATGAATTTTTTTGACAGCAGTAAGCAATCTGACTTTTCTTTTTGCTGCTTATAAGATTTCCACAACAGTAGAGAGGATTTGGACTGTTCCTCCCCACAAAGCCTTTCAGATTATTAAATTTCCTTAATGTTTTGATTGTACATGCATCAAGCTACAGCATTTTAGGTGAGTGGAAGTTCAGCACTCTGACTTGGCCATTAGAAACATAATTTTTCCTCTTTTTCAACCATTCTGTTGTTGATTTGCACTTGGGGTCATTGTCTTGATTTGTTAGCCTCTTTTAAACATCAGGATGGCTGCAGTAGCTGAAGCCATGTCGTCTCATATCTGCACACTGTGTTTACATTAGTGATGACAATAAAGTTTACTTTGACTTCAGACTGATGCGTTGTTTCTTCAGTGACTGCCGAGTGTCCAGGTACTTAGGTAGTTAAGCAAACAATGGTGCCACCACCACTGTGCTCAAAGCTTGCTTAAAGTTTTGTAAGTGTAAGTGTTTTTGTTTTGATTTTTTTGGCTTGAAACATTATGTTGTGAACAAGGACTTCATAGAAATGTAACATTTTGCGGAATCTCTGTCACATTCCTTCTATTCTTCAGTCATGTTGACTGAAACATGGTTCAAACAAATCTGTTTTCCTTGAAAAAGGCATTTTATTTAGTAACTGGAGTTTGTAGTTAATGCTTTTATGCACAGGGAAGGACATCGCCACAAAACCACACTTTCAGGCACATCTCATTAAATGGAACATCATCAGTGGATCATCAGTGGACAGATTTTGGAGATATAACCCATTCTTCAAGCCTCCACTGTGAGTAATGACTGTGTTTAAAAAAGACACAAAAAGTACACCTTCCTGGTTAATTTCTTTAAAGGAAACTAATTTTGCATAGAAATAATTTAATTAGTACTTCATTCAGCACTTCTACTCTAAAAATGTCTAGAAAAGAGACATATTTCTAAAAATCTAGTGCACTTGTTAATACTACTAAGACTGAATTTATATTTAAAGCACATGATGAATAAATACACCATTAAAAACCTTCTGTGTATTTATGTGGTAACATTTTACACATGCTTGTCTTATTGAAGGAATAGTATTGTAAATGAAGCTGCAGTTTGTCAAAGCTGTTAATGTTAAATGTGTTATATTAAAGGCCAAATTGTTTAAATATATTTTGTCTGGTTTTCTTATCATACTACTAAGAAAACAATGTAAGAAATAATCCTGCAGGTTTGAATCCAGTCTGGGGTTGAAATTGTATGTTCTCCTCTGACTTCCTCCAATATGTATTTAGATATAGATACAAACCCAAACTGGATTTGTGTTCAGAATTGAACCAGTAACCTTTCACATGTATAAACCAGAACACTATGGAACCGCCTGAGATGGTTACTTGGTGAGTCTAAAATGACCATGGATATTGCATATGAACATTCTACTAGTGAATATAACTTAAGAGAAGTGTAAACAATGATGTGCACATTAAAGATATTTACTTATTAGAATTATATTGATGCTACTGAGGAAAAAGTGAACTTGTTAATAATAAATCTGAATGTATTTTGTGACAATATTAATATATATATATAGATATAGATGTAGATATAGATATAGATATATATATGACAGCAAAGCACACCTGCCATTTTTGATTTGATTCTATAGTCTGCTTGGAGTGCAGTAAAGATGACAGTGGTCAAACCCAGGAGTTGCCAATTCATTTTCGCAAGGGGCCACGAGAGCACCAATGTAGTTATAAACAGATTTTAAAAAAGAACTAATGTTGACCAGAACTAAGTCCAGCTTATTGATTGGGCCCTCCACAACAATCCCAGTTTCTCATAAGGCCACTTGGGAAAATCCATTGCCCAACCCAGTCAAAACAAATGTTTGTGTCGATAGCTTGTCTCCTTCAAAGGGCACTATGTACACTGTCCACGCAACATGCTGCCCCCTTGTGGACAAAACTTAGAACAACAACATTGAATCCCATCATGCTTTGCCGTACCCGCCGACCCGAACACCTCCAATGCGAAGCTAACAGGCGTTAGCTACCGGGAGCGGACATGTTGTACCGACCCTTTCTTTAATAAACATCGCTGTAAGCGGGGAACCGGGAATTTAAGGGAAGGCTCGGAGCGTCTGGCAATCATGGATGCCGTCAACGCCTTTAACCACGAGGTAAGTGGCCTTTGCTGAGTGTCTGAACTCCCCTAGTGTGGTGCTGCTGATCATGGAGCTGCTGCTGTTGCACTGGAGTTAGCCTAGCTGGTCGAAGCAGTGGGCCTGCTCGGTGAGTTAACTGGACATCTTATTCGGCTTAAGTGTTGCGCTTGTTTGGCACCCCTGAAGTAAACGAATGCCACTGAAAGGAATAGTTGGATTTTCGGCCACCCACTAAGCTTACACAGTAATATCCAGTCAGTAGCGTTTCCAGTGACTGCCGCTTTGCTAGCTTGTGGGAGTAAGTTGTGGTTACCAACACAATGCAAATGAGAACGCGCAACCACAGGTAGAAAGATCAATACAGCAATAGCTTGTTACCATACTGTACACAAACAGACTGAATGTTCATTACAGCCTCGTTAATGTTAAAACCAGTGCTCGGTAAGAAGATGCTAGGCCAAGTTACTACAAGGCCTGACTAAAGGCGGTTGATGTTGTTAGGAGTCCAGTCAAAACACTAGTCAAGCCATGTTTTGGTGTTTCTGCCTGCACCCGCGAATTTGACTCACCACAGAGACTGAGGGGCAGAAAGACATTTCTTGTCGCATCTTAACACGCTTGTTCAGATCATGTTTCTTGTACCATATCTGAGCTCTCGTGGTTGTGAACAGCCCACGATGCTTCTTGAGCGATATCGTCCAGTTTCAATTGCAGTTTCTGTCTCCCACCCAAGCAGAGAAAGTAGTGGCTGACAATGAATGCACATCACTATTTGATACATATAGATACGCACACACGTGTGACTCATATTCGAATACAATCTTAACCTTGTTGTCAAAGGTGTATAGATGTCTAAATTACATTTTCTCCAGATCCTCTCCATCTTGTCTATTTTATTCTGAATAAACATTTCGCATGCTAAAAAGCACACACTGTCACAAAGCTGTATGTTGTAGCTAATGTGAGTTATGTTGCAAACCATTCAAAAAGGCCAACTGCACCTCGGCAGAGTTGAGGAACAGCTGAAATTTTGTTTTGATGTGAATTATAGTGGGAAATACAATACTGCATGATTCTTTGAAGTGTTTTTATTTATGAAAACAAAATGGAAATATGCCTGATTTTTGCCCATTCATTTTCATCATAGTGGTCCTGGTGTTTTGTGAATTCACCGTACCCATTTATTTATGCGGTTTCCTTTTTCAGTATGACTAAATAAACTCAAGTTACCCTGAGCCATGCTGTAGCATCGATCAACAGTTACAGCAGATGGGTTAAAAAAGATCCTCATTAATCTTTATGAGCCTGTATAAACTGGGATATTCATTGCTTGGATACCACCTGGTCTGCATCTATCATTTAATGCAATTATAACGTGAATGCAGTAAAGACCCAAATGTGGCTGTTTGATATGGGATGAGGAGTAGTGATGAAATAGAAGTGATCAGCACCACCCTGGACACTCCTCCAGCGTCGTGACTCTCCATCTCACAGAATGATTATCTTCTCTGTCTAGTTATTCTCATTGATGGACTCCAAACCCCCAATATCTCGGGCAAAGATGATCTCCATCACCAAATCTGCCATCAAAGCAATGAAAGTAAGAATACGACATTAGAATGATTCTTGTATATTTATTTAATTTGTTATGTTTGGGGTCTATAATATAACTGCATGCTCATTTGCTCCTCTCTTCCTCAGCTTTACAAACATGTGGTCCAGATTGTGGAAAAGTTTATAAAAAAGGTGAGCCGAGTCTGTTTTCATTAAAGTTTGCAGACTGTGTCTCTTCACTAAATACCAATGAACTCTGCTGTTTTCTTCCTCTTTTCCCTCCAGTGTAAGCCTGAGTATAAGGTAGCAGGCTTATATGTGGTGGATTCCATTGTTAGGCAGTCCAGACACCAGTTTGGACCTGACAAGGATGTGTTTGGACCAAGGTTCACCAAAAACATTACAGGAACTTTTGAGAACCTCTGCCTTTGCCCCGTGGAAGACAGGGTAAGAGAAGAGACCTGGTGACAATTTAATTGCACTGCAAATTAACCCGAGTATTTGCCGCGTCTCAGTGTTTCCCACAGATTTACGTTCTCCTTGTGGTGGGTGGTGCAGGCATATGGGCGCGTGTGTGCAGGAGCAAAAAACTGGTAGCATATGCACACTTTCCCAAACAAATTATTCAGTATACACTACTCCTGTGCAGTAGTCCCAGTGAGCTTGGCATTGCAGCACATCAACCAGTTCTACCCCTGCTGCAGGTTCTGGTTTAAGGACCCCTGTCACCAGCTAGAGATATAGGAGCTGGAGTTTGCCCAGGAGGCAAGTGAATGATGATGGTGTGAGTCTATCGTCAATCCCAGGGTTGATGGTTTGACCCACAGCTCCTTCACTTCATATGTCGAAGCATCCTTGGGCAAGATACCGAACCCCAAATTGCCTGTAACATATCCATCAGACTGTGATTGTGTGTGATAGATAGAAAGCATTTAAAGCACTGCATGATTGTGGCTTCTAGTAGAGAGCCACTCTGAGTACTTAAAGTGGAAAAGGGCTGTATAACTTCCTGTCCATGATGACTGGAACTACCACAGTTGTGACTTAGAAAGCATTTTTTTTTTCTTCAATCTATAACTGATCTTGAGATGTAATTGTTCTCTTGGCAGGATAAAAGACTAAAGATGTTAATAATAAAATGAGTTGCCAGTTATAGTGTGGTGGTGGTGGTGTGTGTGTGTGGGGGGGGGTTGTTAGTATATTTGGATTACCTGCCTGCCCAAGTTAAATCTGTTCATAGGTAGCGCTCCATTGTAATGATAAATGTCCTGTGCTAAATATTTTCATTTATAGAGTAAAATTGTGCGAGTGTTGAACCTGTGGCAGAAGAATGGGGTGTTCAAGATTGAAGTTATTCAGCCCCTCTTGGACATGGCAGCTGGCTCTGGCAGTGGTGCTGCACCCAACACAGGCGCAGATGAGCCAGGTAATTTTTGAGGTTGTGCATTGCTTTATTAATATAATATTAATATGTTGATGTATGATGTTGGCATTTGAAAACAAACGTTCTCTCTTCTGGCAGGTTCTCCTCCACCTCCAGCCAAAGAGCCAGTTACAGTGGTAACGGCAAACTCCACCATGATACCTGCTGCTCAGCTGCACAACTCTGATGCCTTTGCTGCCGTGGCACAGCTCTTCCAGTCCTCACAGGGTCAGCAGGTATGTTTTTACTAATGCGGACTGGCATTAGATTGTTGCCTTATTCACTTTCTTGTATTTTTGTTACTTCTTAAGCATCTTTCACATCTTTATTACTGACTCTTCTTTCACTCTGTTTTGGGCATCTAGCTCCAACAGATGCTGCAGAACTTTCAGCAGCACCCAGTGAAGCCAGAGACCAACACCCAGCCTCCACCGCAGATTATTCAACCACAGGCCCCAAATGTTTCTGCTGGACTGGGCATGGTCGCGCCACAACCTCCCCTTCCCTCCCAGCCCGCCCAACTAACCCAGCCTGCCCAGCAGAAGACGGCCTTTGACAAGGTGACAAAGCATTCTTGTATTTGAATGATGTTCTTTATTTTCTTTTCTTTTCTTTTCTTTTCTTTTATTTACCCTCAGGCAAGAAGGTAAAGATGCCCACCTAAAACCGTTTCAAATTTATATCATAGGTGCATCTGCTAGAAGGCTGAAGGGTATCACACGGTATAGCACAGTAAAGGAAAAGTAAGGCTGAAGAAGCGTTGCCACATGAAGAAAACATCATTATTTGTGTGTTTCTCTCGCAGAAATTGCTGGACCGTTTTGATTATGATGATGAACCAGAAGTTGGAGAAGAAACAAAGAAGGATGAAATCTCCTCTCAGCCCCCCTTGTAAGCTTCTTAATTTATTTTATATGCTGCAGTCTGTGATACCAGAAAGCTTTGATGAAAATGTATTTTTTTAACAAAATAAAAGCTGTGGAGCTGATAGTGTATTTTTATCATCGCAGTATGCAGCAGCCTCCAGCCTTTCCACAGCACATGGATCACTTTAAACCACAGATTCATATACCACAGGACATCTCACAGCAGGTAAAAAGAACAAGACTTTTAAATGAAAAAGAGCTTCTTCTTTATTGACAAATCTTAACATCTCATTTTGTAGCTTGATTTAACAATAGGATTACATAATACTACGGCTTATTATATATGCACATACAACTGTTTACAGTATATGCTCTCTATCTGAAATAAAACGGAGAACTGAGTTTATTACTGAGAAACTGATTTGAGGGATCGTGTTATATGTTTTTCTTCCCCTCAGGTTCCTCTTCCTCCTAATGGGCAGCTCCAGGTCCACGGTTTACCACCAGGACAGAGCTTTCCTGCTGCGATGCCTCCTATGGGCCACATGCTGTCAGGGATGTCCCTCTCTGGTTCTTCTGGGCCTCCAGGCTTCCCTGGGGTTTACCATCACCAGAATGCAGCCCAGCAACAACAGGTAGGCAAACAGTAGCATAAAGATGTCACAATAAATTGTAGTTGGGCATAAAATTGTAGCAAATTGAGAAAAATGTCAGAAAATTTAATTCTGATGTTTTGAAATTGTTTTGTTTTTTGGTCTTCTGTAACTTTGACTTGCACAGAGATGTAGTTCTGTCGCTGTAACAGATTTTACTCATAATGTATCTTCTCTATACTGTTTCAGGATTTGCCAATGGATGTGGACCATTCATCCATGAGAGATGGCAGACATGGCCGAAGATCACACTCAGGCTCCAGGTAAACGTCTAAAACAGGATGTAATTTTTCAAACTAGGTTTCCTTGTTCACACTGTTATATCTAATTTCCTGTTTATTTTGCCATATGTAGATAATCTTCTTAGTATACACTTTTTAAATATAATGCTTTGAGTTGAAATGTCTTCTCCCCCCGCTCCCCAGATCTCCAAAGCGAAGGAGATCACGGTCCAATTCTCGTACACGTCGATCCAGGCACAGGCGATCCCGCTCACGCTCCAGGGATCGGCGTCATCACTCACCTCGCTCACGCTCGCAGGAGCGCAGAGAGAGAGAGAAGGAGAGAGAGAGACGGCAGAAAGGTCTTCCACCAATTAAGAGCGAGACAGTCAGCAGTAAGTCATCATCTGTTTATTATCGTAAGACTTTCAGTTACATTCTTTAGTTCCTAACTCTTTGCTCTCTTCTCCTGTTTAGTTTGCAGCACTACTCTCTGGGTAGGCCAGCTGGACAAGAGAACACAGCAGCAAGATGTCGCCTGTTTACTCGAGGAGTTTGGGCAGATAGAGTCCATCAATGTAAGTTCTCTCACAGAGATCAGCTTTCAGTTTATCTAACTGTGAGGTCATCCTGCAACCGACACTTTGTTGATTAAATCTTTCAGTCAGCTTGTAGTAAATTTGACTTTATATACTTTCTTGATTTTTATAGAACTTGTTACACAGACAGCTCAAAGCCTCAACTTTGTTATTTGTATTTGATATAGTTTGTGTTAATAAGTGTGATGAAAATGGAGTAAATGCTGACATCAAATTTGCACCAAAGGCTCTACATGTTTAAAAAAAACAAACCCACTAATTACAGGCTCAATAAAGTGGATGAGTATGACTTGTTTTTTGTTTTTAAACACTCGTTTTTTTGTTGTCTTCTCTCTTTAAGATGATCCCTCCACGTGGCTGTGCTTATATTGTTATGATACATAGGCAAGACGCCTTCAGGGCTCTACAGAAGCTCAGCAGGGGAACATTCAAAGTTAACCAGAAAGCCATTAAGGTGAATGAGCAACACTGATTGTTGCTTTGTCATGTATTAGTTTTGTTAGGAAAGGGCAAAACTAATAAGTTGCTTTTACTTATCAGATTGCTTGGGCTTTGAACAAGGGCATAAAGGCTGACTATAAGCAGTACTGGGATGTGGAGCTGGGTGTCACCTACATACCTTGGTCTAAAGTCAGAGAGGACCAGTTAGAGGAGCTTAAAGAAGGAGGAATGCTCGATGTGGACACTTTGTCACCAGGTAAAAAAAAGAAAAAATGAAGACACTTTATTTTGAATTATTTAGTTTAATTCATTTTTGTTATTTAATTAAAAGATCAAATTACTTTTAGTGTTCTTATGTTTTATTCTGTCTTCTGTGTACCTCATGTTGCTTTTACCAGTTTTATTACATTTGCTCTGCCTTATTATTGGCTTGTCAACTGTAAAGCACTATAAGCTGAACCAATCCCCATGAAAGTTATTATACACATACAGTACGATTTTGTAGGGGTTAAGGAATCATGCTGTTCCTCAGAGATATTGTTTTAATTTAAAAAAAAAATGCTGTCTTTTCTAGAGTGGAGTGGCACGAGGAAGGCTCTCGACCACCCAGAGGAACTCACTCACAACGGCCGTTCAGAGCAACAGCAGCCTGAGGAGACACAAGCTGTACCTGTACCTGCCCCAAATGCTCCTCCTACACAGGTTAAAAAAAAGCCATATAAACTGTTACCAGTATCGTCATATCCTAGACTTTGAGAGGTGTTGCTTATTGCTAATTTAAAAGAAGCAGATTCTGAATCTTGACGGAGTCAGCTGTGTTTGACTGCTATTGTTGTGGGTATGTAAATGCTGAGTGGACTATGTTGATGAGAAAATTGGAGAATTGGTGTTCGAAAAATAACATAAAAGGTAATCAGTATACACACACGTGGTTTTATTTCAGTCTGGTCCTTGTACCATAATGTTTTTCCAGAAATGCGTTTTTGCTAAGCTAAAACTACATGTAATGCTACATGGCTAATTAAGTTGTATCTTTACACACTTTATTACTAGCAGCCTGTTGCAGAAACATGAAATAGTATTTTTGTACAAAATGGGTGATTCCCAAAGAGCTGCTAGCTGCATGCTGTGTGATGTGTCCATGAAACATTTGAGGATATTAGACAAGTGGAGAACAGAGGGAGTGGCAGGACTTGACAGAAAGTCAAGTCCTAAAGAAATGGGGAACAAATTTTGCTACTGTTTTTGACCAATGCCAAATTTTATACAAGAACGGGACCGAATGGCAACAGGTCTTACGGATTGATGAAAAGAAAAAAATATTTTCAAACATGTATGTACAGAGAAGGGCAGGAGAGGGGTACCAGCAGTGTGTCTACAGCCATCTGTCAAACCTCGTAGAGGCTTTGCCATAATTCAGGGCTGCATTTTGGCCAGAGGTGTTAGAGAGCGTGTCCTAATAGACTGAATTATCAACATGCAAAAGTACTGTCAGATTTTTGTCCACCATCTGGAAAGTGTCTGATTGGCAGCAGTTCCATTTTTCAGGATTGCAATGATCCCAAATGCACTGTCAGTGCAGTAAAGGCATACCTGGATAGAAACACAACATGAAACACTGTCTCACACTTCTCTCATTTAAAATCAACTGTAACTTCTAAATGTTCTCAGGTCCCTCCAATGCAGCAGCCAATGGTTGGTGTGGGTTCTCTCCAACCTCCTGTCTTTCCTGGGCCTATAGGCATGCCTCCGCCTTCCTTCCCTCCAGGTGTCCCGCCGCCTCCTTTCATCAGACCTGGCTTTAACCCCATGCAAATGCCTCCAGGTAGCAATTTCTATTATTTAATCATACTTTTGTTTGTGGTCTTTTTTATACAGTGTCTGCTCTCAGGTTTGGGTTTTTGTTTTCTTCTTTTATATACCCCTCAGCCGTAAAAGGCTGATAGGGTATTGTTGTTGGACACTCAAGTTTGTGAATGCGATAACTGGAAAACAAGGCGATTTTCAAATTACTACTTAAAATCTTTGACAAGTTTGAATCTCAGTGACCTTGACAAAAATCTTGTGAATGTGATAACTTGAGAATAAAGCGACATAAGTGTTTGAAATTGATACCATCAACTAGGAGGCTGAGGGGCAGCACTGGACGCTGCCAGTAATAGAAATAAGAAAAGGACAAGAGTCAGTTTTAACTTGTGATTCATTTTATTTAATAATGATGGCAGCTGGGGACTGAGGTATGTAATGATGACAGTTAAGCCATTTATTGAGTCATTAAAAAGCTCTTAATCGTTTTTCTTTCATGAGTGAATTGTGACTGAAAGCAAATCATGCAGGACTTGATTTTTTGTGTTCCCATCATGTTGTCAGAAGGAGATCAAAAAGTTCGTAATGATAAAGATTTAAAGGGTAAAACGGAACAAAATCCATGTTTCTTGTATTTTAATATTTATGGGGGATAGTGGATGTTGACTAGTGTTATTTCTCTTTTTTCACATTTACGTTTATCAGAAATACATTTATTCATTTGCTAACTTGCGTGCATGTTATGAATGAGATCTTGGCAGTTTGATTTTGCTGTTTTACTTCAACAAACTGCACAAGTGCACCTTTTCAGATTTTACCCATCCAGCTTAGTCCAAGTCATTTTTAATTGAATCAAACAGGACCCTAACTCCTTTTATTACTCTTCTTCAGGTTTTCCTCTCCCTGGTGCTATGCCTCTTGGTCCCCCTCCTCCTTCTAAAACTGGAGTTGAGGACCCCCCTCTAGACCCAGCAGGTCTGGGAAACCGGAAAAATGACGAGGCCCTCGAGGCTCCCAACATCTTTAATAATCAGATGGGATCTATGGGTCAGTCTGCCTTTCTTACCTATCACAGATCAAAGTGATGTTTCCCTTCTCCTCTATCCATTCTAAAGAGACTTATGTTTGACCATTAAAATGTTATTTTCTTGCTAAATAAACATAGAAAAGTGCTAGAAGTCACTTAGTTGTTTTGCAATATAGTACCAAAGATTTTGTAGTTAGTTTGTTTAAATGTATTGTTTATTTGTAATCATAAGTACATTGTAGTTATATTAATGCTATACTTTGGTTTTCGTCTTTAGTTAACCAGGTAGGCTTGCCTCCAGGTGGACCTCTGGGTGCTCCTCCAGGCGGACATCTAGGTGTTCCTCCAGGTGGACCTTCAGGTGGACCTCCAGGTGCTCCTCTGGTGGGGCCCCAGGGCGGCCATCCCGGCAGCATTCCACCCCCCTCAGGTGGTCTTCTAGGGGCACGGCCTGGTTTGATTCCCCTCCAGCGTCCTCCTGTTCCCCCACCAACACACATGCAGCGTTTCCCACCACCCCATGGCTCAAGGCCACCTCATCCCGGCATGCCCCCACAGATGATGCCCAGGGGGCCACACCCTCAAATGATGCAGCACCATGAGCCACCTCCGCCTAAAGGAGCCTTTGGGATGCCCCCGCCGCACAATTTAAGGGCTCCTTTCCCTCATGGGCATGGCCCCCCTCCTCAGGGTCCACCTCCTTTTACCCGACCAGGCGGTCCTCGGAGTCTAGAGGGGCCAGAAGAAATGGATAGCAGACCATTCAGGGGAGACAGGCCTGGTTTCAGGGACAGAGAGCTAGAGAGGGACAGAGACTGGGATCGAGATAGGGAAAGAGACAGGGAAAGAGGTTTTGGAGGTGGCAGGCGTCCATTTGGCGATGGAGGGAGAGGAGCAGGTGGTGATAAAATGGATGGTAGGGACAGGCTTGGAGGATGGCAGGAAGATGGAGGATGGGAGAGAGACAGAGACCGAGATCGTGACAGGGATCGCGACCGGGATCGCGACCGGGATCGAGAACGAGATCGGGACAGAGACAGGCGGGACTGGAGGGAGAGGCGAAGCAGCCTCGATAGCGACAGGGAACGTGCCAGGGGCGATGATGGAGATAGAGAGCGAGCGAGGGGGGAGGGAACAGAACGAGGAAGTCGTGAGAGAGGCAGAGGAGCCGAGGCAAAAGGAGACAGGCCAAGGCGGTCAGAACGGCGTGAGAGGGCCACACGCTGGGACAAAGATGACCGTTTAGCCGAACTGGAAAACATGGACAGATTTCGGACCCCTAACAGTACAGAGCAACCTTGCGTGACCCCCGAGGTTACCAAGGAAACCAGTAAGGAGCCAGTTGTGGAAGCTTCTGAAAAGAAGCCAGAATCAGAACTTATAGCTCCGCCTCCAGAGGGAACTGCTTCTACAGGAGAAGCGGCACCCTCTGAGCCGGCTCAAAGTGAACCCACAGAAGCAAACGAGGAGGCTGCATCATAGACTGCTGCGAACCACTGATGGATAGGAACGTGTCTCTGCCATGATAGTCAGTCTGTTCTTGGCAGACTGATTCAAACTAATCAGTTTGTTCGTCACTGACTGACAGTTTCTGGGCAGTAAGTCGAAAAGATCTCCCACAAATGTTGTTAAGCTTATGAAAATTGATGTCGTCAGGCTTCACGTGTCAAAATTAGGCCTGTGTTTCAAAACAAGTGAAAATCACTTTGGATAAATGGCCGTAGTTTTTCTCCTTCCTGCAGGTTATAAGAACGGACAGTGTTTGCATGCTCACGTAGCTCTATTTGTTTTTGCTGTAGTTGGTTTGCCAACGAAGGAAACGACTGATTTGTATGACACATTTCTTTTACTTCACGCCCCTAATTTACTGGAAAAAAGGATGTTTTCAAAGATGTAAATGGTATTGTTTTAGATTGTTTTTAAATTTGCCAAATTGTCATCATGTCAAACACTGAATAACTTTTCAAGCAACTCCATTATACCTAGGCTTTTTTGTTTGTTTTTTAATTATCTTGTTGCTTTTTTGTGTTCTAAATTCTCATTGCATTTTCACATCCAGGAACGCACAGGTTTGAAAGGAGTTGTTGTGGCCTTAAAATCAAATTCAGTTACTTGCAGGGCTTGCAATTTAAAAATAAGGAAAAGGAAAAAAAGAAGACAAATGGAAAATACAAACTCCTTGATGTTTGGGTAATATACACTTTGAGTTAGACGTTGGAATAATAACACAGCCCTTCTTTGAGTTATGTCCCCACTTTCTGCCTTTGAATCACATCAGTAAGAATAAAAACAGAGCTTTAGTGCAATAACTGATGATTTTGTGAAATATACCGTATCCTTAAAAAGTCACAGCATAACAGTTTTTTTATATTACTTCTAAAGACACGCTAGTACAGGATCTCTTTAAAAAAACAAACATAAAACTTGTTGTTATCGAACTGTATCGTCACAACATCGCTGATCCCAGTGTGTTAGCTCTCAGAATCTTTTATTGTGTTTGGATTTGATTATATGATACAAACCTGTATAACTGGTCATAACCAAGAACCTAAACTATAACAGAGGCAGTATAAATCTATAATAAAATCTGTAAAGTAGATTAAGCTTGATATTGACATGAGGTCAATAAAAGCCCGAGGTTGGCTTTGTTTTGGTAGAGTGATCTGAACATTCAGAAATTGTCTTGCTTAAATAAAAGTCCTTTGCAAGCAAATCAACGTGTCACCTTGAATAACAGATCATCAAAAGTAGAAACAAAGAAGACGCTACTGGTAAAGTTAAGAATTATACTGCCTGCCAAATTTTGAAAACAATGTTTGCAGCATAAAGTTGTGCAAGTAAAATGCCACTGAAAACGTTATCCCCCCCCCCTCTGGTCTAAGACATTCGTACCTAATGTGCGTGTGTGTGTGTGTGCGCATTTTGTTTTTTATTTCCTCAGCTAAAGAAAGACTTCCTCAGATTCAGCAGATAAAAATCTTATTTTATTGTTAACTATGCAGAATGTGCAAATATTCAGGCCCAAGCTTAGGTGGATATTGAGCATTTTGATTAACCCTGTGAGGATCAGAAATAACTCATAACTCCTAACACTATGTTTTGCTGGAAAATAACCTAACAAATTTCAGGGGGAGGAAAAATGTAAATAGCTTTAGATTCTTGTGAGCTAGAATGTTTAGGGGTTTTTTTTTGTCCCCTAATTGCTGAGACATGGGAGAACAATTTTCGTAAGCCAAATACTAATAACATAGGGTCCCGGGTTTCTTGCACTTCTCACAAGGATAGATACAAGTTTCTGTGTACGTGGTTGTTTGTCTCTTAGTAGAAGTCCATTTTTGGATCACACACAAGAGTCCTGTTGTGTTTTGGAAGCATTTCCCATCTTTCTCGTCCATCCATCACAGTCATAAATTAGTTTTGACTACATGGAAATACAGAATGAATCCTGTGGCTATTTGCTTTTATGCTCTTTGATAAAACACAGCTTACTAACTTGGTCTCCGTATCACTGTAGACATACTGTATCTGATATTGTTAAAATCACAAGCCCAGATTCAGCAAGCATAATACTTGTTCCCGAACAATTTCACACAAACAGAGACAGAGGGTATATCTAACGCGATGAGATGAAGAACATTGCTTGGGACACTGCTGTAAATATGCTTGTATCACTGACGATTTTGAAAGACACGCAGTAATTTCTGTTAATAATCTGTGATTTCTTTATCTGAGAGAAACGCGTCGACTTGGAAGGAACAACAGAGGCCCTTTGCTTTAACGTTTTTAACTCCTAGTGGTTTGAAAATTGACAGATGTTTCTATGATTTGTTAAAAAAAAAGCAGAAGACATGGACATTAAATCTTCAATATTTCAACCATAGGATATTGTTTTTAATAAACTATTTTTGTACCAAATTATTTTTGTGTTCAATTTTTTTTTCTTATGTAGTATGATGTATGATGTTTACTTATGATCCTGCCACAGCACTTGAGGCAGGTTGAGGTGTGTACTTTGAGCCATTGTGGCACCTCGAATCTTTTCATTTTCAGCCATTCTGTTGTAGATTTGTTGCTGTGATTGGGACCATTGTTTTCCTGCATGACTCAATTTTGTTCAAGGTTTAGCTGTAACATAGATGGCCTCACATTTGACTGTGGTACACGGAGGAGTACCACCACATGGTCTGCTTGGTGCCCGCAGTGATAAGGTGCCAGATCATCACTCTTCCATCACAGTGCTTGGCAGTTAGTGTAGTGCTCGTGCTGATATGCTGGCTTTGGTTTTGTTTGGAAATGGCCTATACGCCTTCTCAGATTGATGGGCAGCAACAGATGCTCCTCTAAGATCATTGCTGATATCTTTCTACAAATTGTCAAAATTTCTGCTTTTGTAGCAGTGTTCACACTAATCAATTTAATTTGATTAGCAGTTTGATTATGATTTTTTTTACTCTCAACTCCTATGGCAGCAGTAAACATATACTCATGAAGTGTGATTTTTATCGTGGTGGAAGCAAAACAGCAAAAGTAAGAGCGAGTCCTTGACGATGTTTATGTGAAGCTTAGTTTGGATTTTCTTTTGCTGCTGGTTCGGTCAATATTGTTCGGGGAGAGATAAAACTAACAGCTTTAGAATCAGCGCAAAGGGGGCGTAAACACAAAGCGCGGACCCGCCAAAACATCAGAATCAGCGAGCTGTCGGCTTTCAGCCCCGACCGTGTCCGTGCCGTCGGGTGAGAAAGGCGACATCTCACTGATTCTGATCCGCGGTCTGCGCTTTGTGTTTACCTCTTTGTGCAGAAGCCGTGTACCTGCTCTCATTTACTGTTTTAAATGTTTGGTGGTTGTCAAAATTTTGTGAGCTGAGATTCCGGAATTTTGGGCAAAATACATTTATATAAAAAATCGATTCAGGATTTTAATGAATCTATATCACGTTATCCAAGCCAGAATCGATTTTAATCGATGAATCGATTATTAAAACCCACCCCTACTCACAAGGATGCATATGACATTTTTTAAATACAGGGAACTTTCTCAGATCTACTCTCGAAAAAAAAATTTATTTCTCACTTATCTGTGTATTTTATATATTTAATTATTTTTATAAAGTCGTTATAGAGATTTTGTTCCATCTGTCTGATAAGACACTGTCGTAGCGGTGACCAATCGAAATGTGCCCTTTTTAATTTTATTTGATTCTGATTGGTTGATGTAGCATACACCCGCCTATTAGTTATGTAGTATCGCGTAATCGCTTGTCAAAAGCAAGACCACGGCTGGGTGTCGTGTCTGAAACTTCTGCAAAGATGGTCCTGAAAGCTGTTTGCGTTTTGAAGGGAACTAGCGACACTAGTGGGACAGTTTATTTTGAACAGGAGGTAAGACGGGCTATTCTTCTTTGAAGTTGAGAGAAAAAAAACATCCCACAAACTACGCATTTAGCCGTTTAAAAGCGAAACGCTACCGTTATCGCTGACGGCTAAGCTAGCCGAGTTCTGCTCTCTTTAGCTTGTCTAATGGTTAGTTCGCTGTTGGCTTGCTAGCTAGGTACGCGTTAGCTTGTGAATGACAGCTCGTGCACAATTGCGTGGGTTTTCTTGCAGTCTGGTCTCATATTCAACGCCACCCCGTTGCTAATTAACCTCAGTTTACTCTGCACTTCAAAGTAGGTTGCTTGTGTAAACCACGCATTTAGCAGGATATATGAAATCACTGGCTTGTCACTATAGCAGTAACCTTTGACCACTAAAGCCTGTGCAGTGGTAATGGTTAAAGGTGTGTTTTTTAAGGCCCGCCCAGGCTGTTTGTATAAGAAAGACGCTTGTTGCGTAAATTTAACGTTTGCAGGGCCAGTATAAAACAGACGGCCAGATGTGGTTTCATTAACCAGGCAAGCACTTCTGCATGTAATGCTTTTGCTGTAACTCCGAAACAGCCGGCAAAATGCTTCGATATTATTGTGATCCGTCAAAACGAGCAAACGCGAATTTGCTCGTTATTTTTTGCCGAGTCATTGCCTGTCCTTGTTTTCGTTGCCTTTCGTTTATTTGGCCTTCTTGATAAGGGTAAAGTGCACGGTGCAACCGTCAAAGACACATGGTCCACTATCAAAGAGACGGACTCATTCACATCAAAGCAAACTTTGTGTATAAATTACAGTGTATAAGTAATATTTGTAACCAATCATTTGATTTCAGTTCAGTGCATTTAAAAATTTTTAGATCACCAAATCACAACAGTTGCCTTAAGGTGCTTGGAGGTTTAAAGGTAGTTTTCTAAGAGATTTCCTGCTGTGTAGACGTGATGAATGATCACCTGTCCTTTTCCATAGAAAATGCATTGCACCCTCCAGTAATAACTTTCAGAAAGCATGATTGTGCAGTTTAAACTAACCGTACCATGCCTTAAAACAAACTTATTGAACATTACTGTTGTTGTAGTTCGATTTAATAAGATCTTTTAGGTTTATATTTGAGAGTGTGCCTTTTGTAGTATATCTGAAAGGTCTGTTAATTTTTTGGCACCAAATCCTACAGCCCGGTTTTGTTTTTCCTCTCCTTACCTGATTATAAGAAATGATTACTTCCGTTCAACAGCATGAATGGAAGTAATCTTCATTCAATATTCCTGTCCTTCTAGCCACCTGGCTTAGAGAGCTTCTTTTGTATTTGTGTTTTTGATCTGCTAGAATGACTCAGCCCCTGTGAAGCTGAAAGGAGAAATCAAAGGCCTTACCCCTGGTGAGCATGGTTTCCATGTCCATGTTTTTGGAGATAACACAAACGGTAAGTTTCTGTGTGTGAGAGATTCAAATCCAAAGAGACTTGGATTTCTTAATTTTCAGAATTTGATAATGTTACTGTATCACCTAGGTTAGGTAATCTAGACTAAATTTGCAATAGTTCAATATGTTTAATATATATTTTCTTTCCCAGGGTGCATTAGTGCAGGTCCACACTTCAATCCCTACAGCAAGAATCATGCTGGACCTAATGATGCGGAAAGGTGAGTCGAGTCTGAAGAAAAAGTATCAGTATAAAAAGTTAATATATTGCATATCAGTAGTAATATTACGTCTGACACTGAAGTCCCAAGGCCCGTGTTAAGCAAAGTGGGTGTGTCCAAATAAAACCTTTGTCTAGGCCTGTATTCTTTAGAATATCACGTGGCCACTTGCCTGACTTCCTTGTTATGTGATTCGAGCTGTTAAAAAGACGTGGGAGTTAATTTTTTTTCATGAACTGGATCTGAGGTCATTCTGAGGATCATCACGAAGTTACAAGGAGATTTTATGCACATTATGGATCAACAAAAAGGCCAAAAAAAATATCAGCAGTTAGGGAGGATTTTAACATGATACCTCCCAGTAATAATAACATATCTTTTCAAATCAATCTCTGAGGTATATATTACTTTTACATATTCACTGGTATGTAGCACACGTATTATCACAACAGAGCTGCTGTACATTGAATGACCAGTAAATGTCAGTACTTTCAAATGAGCTTCTTGTGATTTGCCTTCTGGCGAAGCAATTGGCCAGAAAGATTCAACACATTCACGGGGCTTCATTGCACCATCACTACTTCTCAGCAGTGGCTACAATAAGAGGTAATATAAATGGTTACAAAGGACTGAAAGATTCAGTAGGGTGCTTTAAAAATAAGCTTCAGATCATGTCAAGAGGGGCCCTGTTGTGATATGGCTGTCATTTTAAGGAAGACCAAAAATAGCCTTGGATTACTTATCATTCAGTTAACTCAAAGTTGCAAATTGTTTGCTTGAATAGATTGATTCTCATATAGAAATGGCCCAGGTGAGTTTGCAGAATTTTGCATGCAGTCTGTGTTAGGTGATGATGCTTAATACTTTCACGTTACACTAGGTTTGACTGTAGCTTTGATTTGCATGTATGTGGAACAAAGGTTAAATGTCACCAGTTTAGGCAACCTGTGATAATTAAAAGTGATGCAGGAAAGTCAGAGAAGGGAACGTACAAACAATATGCTCAGCTGATTTCAAACTGGATAGATTATGTGGAATGAATCCTAACTGTAAGGCCAGCATATGCCATCGTCACACTCTGCAGTGTTGTATCATTAAAACAAAATTCACCACAATAAAAGAGACTTAAGCAATCTTAAGGTGATGTTTGTAAATCTTAAGATTTTTGTAGGTTATATTCCATCCATGAAATATTTATTATTTATACACATGTGGCTCAGAGCGGTAGTGTAGGTGGTTCAAACAAACAAAACAAAAACAAAAAAAACTAACAAAAAAACTCTTTGAACTATTACGTTTTATTTATTTACTTATTTTACTTTTTAACTATCTGTCTTTTGACTGGTACTTAATTACTTTGCTGTAGTACAAATGATCATGGGGAAAACCTGCATCAATAGGAAAAGCTGTAAAAAGTATGAAAACAGTTACTATTCCATATTTTCTCCTTCATATTTTCCATATTGACACCCCTGGATAAAAGCAAGGTTGTTTTGTTTTTCCTTTGTAAACAGGCATGTTGGAGACCTGGGGAATGTGACTGCAGGAGCAGATAATGTTGCCAAGATTGACATCACGGACAAAATTATCTCCCTCACAGGTCGTGACTCCATCATTGGAAGAACTATGGTGGTAAGTGAAAAATGACAGTCCTTTGTCACTTTGTTCATTTCCTTTCTGCTTATTTTCATTTCCCTTTTATTCTCATTATATGTGAAAGTGATATATTCCAGATTGCGAGCCTCAAGTTACTGTATGTGGCTTAGCTTTGAGAACTGTTTATGAAAACCTTTTTTGCCCTTTGTATTAGATCCACGAGAAGGCTGATGACCTGGGAAAAGGAGGAAATGAAGAGAGCCTGAAGACCGGTAATGCTGGTGGACGTCTGGCCTGTGGAGTCATTGGAATTACCCAGTAATCAACTTAACAGAACATGAAGCACTGAGTTTAGTTTTGTTTTTCATAGAGCACTTAACAAGACCAATAGAGCTACTTGATGTGACAGTTTGTCCTTTTCAGTTCTCTGTGACTTTTAGTCACCAGTGAAGTAGATGAGCTATGCTTTGTCCTGTTTGTTCCTCATGACAATTGTATGAATGGGGTTATGTTTCCAGGTGAGCATCCCAAAGAATTGGTAACGCACAAGTGATGAACAATTGTATACTTAAGGAAAAAAATAAATAGTTCATCTAAGTTGTTTGTTTTTGTGTGTGTGATTGATCTTGTAGTTGAAGGTGGCCCCTTTTTAACCTGTTTGGATCCTCTAAAACATGTAAGGATGAAACACCAGTCAGTTACTGGAAAAGGGCACCATAGATTTCACTGACATTTTCAGTGACCATTTTATGGCTGAAATCTTCCAGTTTTTCTTATGTTAGCTTGTTCAAGAAAAGCAGTGAGAAAGATTAAATATTTAAAGATGATAATTTAGGACTTCAACATTAATACAAACAGCAATGGCCTGTATTTATCTAGCGCTTTACTAGTCCCTAAGGACCCCAAAGCGCTTTACATATCCAGTCATCCACCCACACACATTCACGATGGCAAGCTACATTGTAGCCACAGCCACCCTGGGGCGCACTGACAGAGGCGAGGCTTCCAGACACTGGTGCCACCAGGCCCTCTGACCACCACCAGTAGGCAATGGGTGAAGTGTCTTGGCCAAGGACACGACTAAGACTGTCCAAGCAGAGGCTCAAACCAGTAACCTTCCGATTACAAAGCGAACTCCCAACTCTTGAGCCACGATCGCCCATAGCAATGTAGTTAAACATCTTACAGTTAGTTTTATTGGGGAATTAACTTTTAAAAAGAATCTGTCTCCTATTTGTTTTTGTTAAATAGGAAAGACGCATCAATATTTGGTGAGAGGACTTACTAATTTGACCTTATTTTGGTGCAGTTTTCTTATATTTTTTAGGATTGGGTTCTTTTCAACACAAGATGAATATCTCTAACAAGGTGATTTGTTTCTTAATTTTTAATGCAAGTGTGTGTTTTGAGTTTATACACTATGCATATAAGGCCACCTTTTCTTTTTTTCAGTTTTTTTGTGTGGTTCATTTTTTATGTTTTAACAAAGGGATAACAAAGGTGTTTAAGTCAACCTAGGATGATTTGTTTTAATTTTACATGGCTCTACTGAGGTAATGCAAAGTGAAACATGCATTTTTTGGGGGGGGTAATGTGCTGGAAAAGCTTGAAAATAGACCCTGAAAGTGCTTTAAAAGTGCTTAATTTTGACTCTGAAAAATGTGTATGAACCCTGTTACCTGAAATGGTTTTCCAACAGTCTCGAAGTTCCCATCCTGAGCACTTGTTGGCCCTTTTGCCTTAACTCTGCAGTTCATCTCATCCTGAAACCATCTCGACTTGGTTTTGGTCAGGTGACTGTGGAGGCCAGGCCATCTGGCACGCCATCACTCTCCTTCTTGGTCAAATAGCCCTTACACAACCTGGAGGTGTGTTTGGGGTCATTGTCTTGTTGGAAAATAAAAGATGATGTAGGATCCGTGCAGGTGATTTATCTCCAAATATCTCAAAGGCAATGAGAAGTATTTCAAGGTTGGGAAAAACTGGCTTAAAATTGGCTTTAGATGTTTCACTACAATACAGTACAAAACAAAAAATCAGGCAACTTTAAAAAGACATTTTAATATTTTGTAAATTAATTAACCTCACATTTACAACACTATGAACAGGTTACTGTAATTTTACAGTAACTTTTTTTTTGCAAATTTAAATGAAAAACCTTGCTGTAAATCTAATTTACAATAAAGTTACTGCAAATGAAAGTCACAGTGATTTCCTTGCTCTAAATGAAATTGCATTTTGCTGCAGGGAAATCCTGCAAAGTGGTAACAACAATAAAACTGATGAATATAAATTCTGCACTGTGTAATACACCAATCTTCCTCTAGAGGGGGCACTTACTCTTCGCGAATCAGTTGTAACAATTAGCTGTTGGTTTTGTTCTCCAGCACAAATTAATCCAAACAGCTTTTGTCTTTTTATTAAGATTAAAAATCCTGTCACACAGTTTGTGCATTTTTACTTAAAGAAACTAAAAGAATACGTATGTATCAGTGGAGGCGAACATCCACAAGTTAGTGTGTTAGTGCTGATCAGGACCTACATAAGGGAAAAAATCCTTACTTTAAATTATTAATTGCTATTTCCTGTAAATATAAACTTCTGGTGTACATGTCACACAGGCAATGAGTGTCAAACTGCTGAAATATCACGTTGGAAGCTGGGCTGAAATTAAAAAATCTTGGGCTATCCATTCATTCAGAAATCTGACTGAACAGCTGTGACCCATGCTGACCAGCATCCACCCACCCACACACGCACGCACGCATGCACACACACAGTAATACATACAGACACAAACAGTGTTTCTATCTCAGACAGTATGCACACCTCTGCCTACCGATAACAAGTGCGTGGCTGCTTAAATTGCATTTTCATTTGAATGTAAGTTGCTCCCATGTGAGTTGACATGACCGTACTCTTCTTGTGGGTAAATGGGAGATTGGAGGCTCTTTCAGTGAAGTCCATGCCTCAGGGAGCAATCCAATGGCAAGCTGCAGCGTGTGCAATTTAAATTGCACATGAAGATGTGGAGTAGAATAATCATATACTCTAACAAGGCACATGAAACAAAATTTATGTTGCTGTGCTTGCTACTTAACAGTTAATATATTGCTAGTGAACACATTCAGGTACTAGAAATGTTTAAAAAAAATGAAAGCACCAAGTATTTTATGAAAAGAACTTGAATTTGCAGGGTTTAAGATTGCAATATTCTTTTAAATGGGAAAGCATTTAAACTTGAAGTGATTTTGTATCTGGCCAAGAACTCTGAGGCAGCCTAAAATTGTAAGCTGAGATAGCTCTATTCAAGTAGATGGATGCAGCCAGTCGAACAGAAAGACAGACTGGCTGTAAAAGTTGGTATAAATAGCCTGGGAGTGGAGGTGATGAATAATAGACACTACCAGTGCAGCTGGCATTGAGGTAGGGAGGCCATGGCAGCCGGAGAATCCAACAAAACTACACAGAACTTTATGGGAAAACAACAGAGACTCTAACCAGTTGCTGATTGAAGATCATATTGGAAGATTTATTTTTATTCATTTATTTGTTTATTTTTGTCACTGTCACCTTTACACTATACGGCTTCTCATTCTTCGAAATCTTTTAGTGTCAAATAAAGAAATGGCTGTCAGCACATTCACTGAAAGGTAGTGCTTAGAATTCAGAGGCTTTGTATGTTCTTCCCCAAAATACCAGTCTTACAGGAATATTTGTTTCTAAAGTAGTTGCAGTGACAAATGTATCTGCGTGTGCATCATATGAGAAAAGAAAGGAAGAGATGTCAGCCTATTAACTGATACCACACACCCACATCTACACAGTCATACTTGTGATAGTAAAGCCTTCCCTCTGGTGTTCACATAGGGATGACTCACAGTTAGTTCTTTTTAACTAAGTTATGCAAGCTAAGCAGAGGGACAGACACTTTACTGGCATGCCTAAGTGTCTGTATGAGTGAGTGTACTGTACTTGTGATTTTGTCTTTTTGTATTTTTTAAATAGGCATCCAGCTTTGTGCTTTGAAACGCCACAGAGGAGAACCAGTGTGTTCACATTTCTGGAGGAGGGCTCTTACTGTTACTCCCCCAGGCTGCAGTAGAACGTGTATGGCCCAGCACTCCAACCGAACAGCCTGTACCGGCTTTTCTTTAACAGATTCGTGTTTATGTATTGCACACAAAACGCATGGCCGCACCCCTGCCTAATAAACAGCTCTATTCCACTGAGAAATGGACTCCAAGAAGATACTGTAAAGGTCATCGGGGTGTTTTCTTAATCTCTGAGCATATTGTTTTGGGCAACATCCAAAGAAGAACTCTGAATGTCCTTCACGAAGTCTGGAGCACTATTCCTGAAGACTACCTACCTTGACGTTCAAGCTTGTTAGAATTGTTTGAATTCTGTTTTTGGATTTTAAAATATATTTGCATGTTTGTTTGCTTGTGTCTCAATAAAACACAGCACCTATGGCTGGCTTACGACGTTTACTGCAGTATTTGTGATTTAAGGTACACTCCCCCTCTTGGGATTTAGGCACTACATTGTACGCTTACCGATGAAATTAAAATTGAAGTTTAATTCTAGTTTGAATTCTCATGTTGAGGTATATATAGTAACTCCCCTTTGAGGTTCTGCCGTACTCTAGGGTGAAAGTTCACTTTCCTGTATACTGTTTACCACTGTCTACCACGGGGATATTTTAGAGACTAGGAGCCATAGGTCAGGGGTGAGATGCCATAAACGGTGCTCATGCTATGATGCTATTCTATGCTTTGTAGCCAGACTAATTACAAGGCCCCTGTGACCTAACCTCTGACCTCTGAGTTATGTGTCATGTGATCATGAGAGTGAAGCCACTGAATACTCTCATGATATTTATAACGCCAATATACATTTGTGCTCTCAACCTTTAATAAAAGTAATGTTAAGGTTCATGGTTTTGTGTAATATTAATATGAAAATGTTTTTCAGCCCAGCAGACCAGCCTCAGCAAGGCATGAACAAATGACAGCAAAAGGATTCAGTTTAGCATGTCACAACCCTTTTTTCCTCTACGGTCAAACAGCAGTCTATGGGTTTGACCTTTGAACTCAGAGAAGCAATAGCCTTGGGAAGCTATAACTCGCACCTTTACTCAAGGAGATGCTTATTATTCTTTCTAGAAAGGATGGCTTTATCTCTAGCTATTAGCATGATCCAAATCTGCAGTTTCGGTATGAACAAATTATTTTTGCCTAGTTTCTTTTTCACTCTTATAAAGCTTTTGCGTGCAATTATACTAGCTTTGTAAGTTTTGGCTTACTGTTCCAATACTACCTTATATTTGAGATGTAACTATAGTCTATATATATGAAATATGGATGAAATCTGGCTCTGAAAAGTGAAATTGTTTGAAAATGCATTAGTTCTATGCTGCAGTTGGGTAAGCTTATGGATGCAAAAAGTAGTACTGTATGGTAATAGCATCACTTCCCAATTAATTAATGCCACAGTAAAGACTTTTATTATGAATCTATAGTCTCAATCACCAGTTTAAAGTCTAATGCACTGCAGAATAGTGTTTATTTTATAGGTTATTTTCGAATACAAACTAAGACAGGAGGTAAAGTGGCGGTGTACTTTAGGACATGAACTACCTCATGAGCATGCAGTGTTCTTGATATCATGTTAAAAAGCCACATGCTGCTTGTCATAAAGGGGAAAAAAACAGGGAATGACTTATCTTTTTCAGTGATTATTGCTTTGTAACCCATGTTAAACAAATATTGCATTATATATCATAATTTAATAAGACTGTTAAAGTGAAATTAAGTCTTGTCTGTACATTAAAAGTTTATGGAGTAGCAGCTTTGGAGGCTTTATGTATTATATAAATGCGTACACAGACAGCACTTACATTCTGGTCACTATGTTGTGTTTTCACAGCCGTTAACACGACATTTGCATCAAAGCACAAGAAATAAAAGGGACATTTTTGTCACTTATCCACATATTTTACATATATAAATGGATTAGAATAAGTTTTAAATATTACACTACCCTTTTTGTTCTACTAGTTGGTTCATTCAGATTTTCCCCTGCTAACAGAATTCTGTTACTGAAATTCATACCCCCATTAGCTGTTATCAAAGCAAATGTCTATACAGGAGCGGAAAAGGGGAAGTGAATTAAAGGTTTTGCTGCCTGGAGAAACTTTACATTCTGTCTTTATTTGACCTTTCATTCTGTGCTGTGGGCACCTGTGTGTATGTTTGAGATTTTTGCATTAAACACTCTTTTGCGTGTGTGCACGAGATGTCCTGCACAGCTGTGAAGTGTTCCCAGCAGGATAAAAACCACTGCATGCTCCTCTTTTCATTAGGGCAAAACATGAGAAAAGAACAGGGATATATATATATATATATATATATATATATGTGTGTGTGTGTGTGTGTGTGTGTGTGTGTGTGTGTGTGTGTAGCTGCTCCTTCCCTCACAGTCCTTTTCTTCTTGTTTCTGTCCATTCCAGATAAAGGAGAAAGTCTTGGCTCTGACCCCCACACTCTCTGAGATGAAGGAGGAAATTACTGTGCTAATATGCGCATATTTTGGATCCTTTGAAACATCCAGTCTGGAATTATACACTTCTCACCATGCTTCGCTTAATTATTCATCTGCTTGTGAAACGTTTCTGGAAAGTAAAATATGCTCAGGCAAGTTGAACTGGAAGAGAAACACGAGGGCTGCATCAGCTGGGTAATTTCTCACTTAATTGTTTGACCTATAAAATCTCAGAAAATAACATGAGTTATTTAAAATTTGGTTTTGTGCAAACAAAAATTGAAAACCCCCAAATATTTTATTTTTTTCATTAATGCAAAAAATTATAAAACTAAATAAATCAGAAAATCTAAAATTTAAGAAACCGAAGCAAACATGTTTTTTCCATCAGCAACTAATTTTCTGTTGTTAATTTCTGAATTCACCTCTACAAACGATTTAGCCTCGCATGTAGTCTTAGATGCATTTTTCTGTTGTGCTGTGTGGACTTTCTTTTCTGCTAGATCTTCTTCAACTGAGATGTTTTCATTATTTGTTTGTAAATCAGCAAATACTATGGAACTAAACTTTATGAAATTTGGTGGAAAGGTGGAACACAAGGGGAAAACAAATGACATTAAATTACTTAATTTTGTTGTAGATCTGTGTAACATTCTGAAAACCGACATATGCCATAAGCTCTTGAGGAGGATACAAGACCACTTGACCTCCACTGTGCACCAATACATATCAACTGATGCAAATTAGCCAAAGATAACCCATAAGCAGTTAAATGCAGTATGTTCTTGTTACATTAATGTAACCATTAATCAGAACTACACCTTAATTGTATGATTAGGCTGTGTTTCCTGCATAGCATAGGAGCATAACTCACGCTGTGTGCACACAAGGGATAGAAATAATCTCTTGCTGGTGTTTAAAGTTATCTCATTAATTACTTGTGGTGCCCCCAGTCTTGTTAGTTCTGGACAGCAATTAACTTGTTTTAATTGGTCTCCTGTTGCTGAGGGAGGTGAGTCAAAAACACCTGCAATTACACAGAGATGGTTAGAGTGAGGGTCATCATTCTGCCGACTGGCTTCAGGTGAACAATCTGTTGCTGGTGTATATGAGCACGAGAAAGGCTGAACAGTCTATCTGTGCTGTATTATTTAGATTTTTTTTAATTGACCAAACTCTGCTAACAAACTAGTTAACTGTACTAACTGATGGAGATGTTTTCTAAAGCAACATCTAAATTACACCCATACAGTTTTTATTCTATTCTCCTTCACTATTTACTTACAATTTCTTACATGAACACAAAGTCTTCATAACAATTTATGTGACTTGATCCCAGCTAATACTGACCATAAAATTTGATGGGACCCAGCTGCTGATCATATGTCATTACCACTGGTGAATTTAATCTTGTTTGTCAGTACGCCAGTCAGCCAGTTACAGTTAACATGGTGAATATCAGCCGATACCAGATCATCAACTCTAATTCAATTTTTACCGTTTCCGATATCATCACACCCAAAATAATACATCATATTATGTCAATCAGTTGAACACACCCGGCAGTCTACACAATTCCATCCTTTTGACCTGATAGGCTCTTTACTTCCGTACCATCAGAGTGAGAACAATGGTAACTTTGTAAGGTAAGAAAAATCTGCTTAATCTCCAAATCAGCTGGTTGCTATTTAATGTAAAGGGATATCATATCAGTGATCATGTATATTGGTTGTATATTAATTGTGTTACATTCGATTCCTTTATTTTGTTACTTTAAAAGTCGGTGGTAGTACCAAAACGGTGGATGGATTAGTGATGTAAGTTGAGCTTATGATAGCTTGTTTGTCTTTGGTTTTATTTTTAAATTATACAATTAGTCCATCCATCAATGATACATAGGTTTGTGAGTCAGTGGAACCAACTTTGCTGTATTTTTTTTTTCAGGGTATTTTTATTCAATCTTGTGCTTACAGTTGCTCAGCTGTTTACAGTAAATTAGCCTGCAGAGCTCTTAACTTCCTATAGAGCAGAGGCAAAGGTAAAGGCAAAGGATTAAAATTCATCCATCCATCCATTCACTTCCGCTTATCCTTTATCAGGGTCGCGGGGGGTGCTGGAGCCTATCCCAGCTGTCATAGGGCGAGAGGCGGGGTACACTCTGGACAGGTCACCAGTCTGTCGCAGGGCCAACACACGGAGAGACAACCATTCACATTCACTCACACATTCACACCTAGTGGCAATTTGGATTATCCAATTAACCTATCCCCACAAGCTGCATGTCTTTGGACGGTGGGAGGAAGCCGGAAAACCCGGAGGGAACCCACACAAACACGGGGAGAACATGCAAACTCCACACAGAAAGACCCCGGCCTTATAGTGGAATTGAACTCTGCCAGAATTAAAATTATGAACGAAATTCTTTCCGTCCCTTCAGCAAAAGAGGATGAAAGCAAGGAGCGAACCCTGGAAGATAGACAACTACCCCCTAAACAAAATCAGAGGGGAATATATATTTTAGGAGCAAAGAAATCCTGTCTACTCTGCACCTCTCCAAATATACCATCGCAAAACTGCACCTGGTGCAAAAGCCGATCTGCAGGCTATAAGAGTAACAGCTGTGACAGGCAGCTCCTGGTATACCTCCATTCTCCTGGGAGTAAACCAGCTGCTACAGATGTTAGAGAGGCAGATAGACGTAAGAGGTGAGATGCTTTATAGAAACCTACAGAGAGATTATGATGTTGAGTGTGAATTACAATCACTTGTGGAGTGGAGTTTTTCCTAAAAATAGAGTTCCATCCATAAGCAGCAAAAACAAACACAAAAAAAACATGGAGAAAATTCCTGCCAGATCAAGTGACTGTCACTTATTCCACACACTGCAGGAGAAATAAAAAACATTGATGTGATGTGTATATCTACACAAACTAGTTAAAAGCCCATGAAACAGCAGTGAATAAATTAAGCTATCAAACACTGTTAGACTTTTATTTGTTTATTGCTCTTAATTAATATTGCTGTTTTATTAAAGCAGTATCACACACGGCTATATTCCTATACTGAATATGAAAACTTGGCCTCCATTCTCATGTCTGTCACCAAATCACAGCTGTGCTGATAGTTACTATGACAACACTCCCTGTTCAGCTTAAACAACATTTGGGTAAAGATTAAAATTAAACCTGTGGATAGAGTGGTTAGTCTTGAACTACATATTATACACTGATGCCCTTCAGCAGCTGCTCGCTAACTGTGACACTGAAGCCACTGACCCCGAGGTTGTGGTTCAAACTTTTTGATCACTTAATCGATTTAAAGGTAAAGAGGAAGGGCAATTTGACACTCTTTTAAAAGTATCGTATCAAGAGGAACAATCAGTTTGTGTCTGACATGAAAAACAGCTTCTTCCGCTTCACCTCACACACGTAAAGGTCGGCATCCATTGCTGTCACATGACCGAAAGCAGCAGATACTTGCGTTAGCAAGAGAGAAACTGAGAGCGTCTAGAGAGGGCCCATCTTTCTATGATGGGGCATAATTGAGATATATGACCAGTGCTTTCCATTTAATTCTACTGACTGAAAAATCAATTCACTAATCCAGTAATTCAGCATCAGATCGCCTGTTTAAATGCCACAGTGATTAGTGTAAAAGCATTTTTTAAAAATGCGAACAATACAGATCCTACAAAGAACAATGACGATAGCAAACATGTCCTTAACAGAACAATCAACAAGTAATCTAATATACAAGACACAATGTTATACTGTTTTTGTTATTATGATATTTGAGATCTGAGCACTTTTCATTTGATGTTGTGAGACATTGCATGTTTTTTTTTAATTATTCAGGATAAAAAAAAGGGACAATAACATAATATTTGTTGTCTGTTTATTATTTGTGGTGTCAAATTATCAAATGAAATATTGGCTTTTTCAGTGGCTTGGCAGCATCTTTTAGTGTCGCTAAATCCCATCCTTGTCTGCCTCCTGTTGTCTGCATTTTTCTGGCTGTTTTTACTTTTAATTATTTGAGCTTGCTAGACAGCATAAACCTACCAAACGATGTGTAAGTAGGGTTGCAGCAGTCCAAGTCTGCCACAGACACAGCAGCAGAAAAACACCCTCAGTCCTGTCTTCTTTCTTTTTTCTTTTCTTCTGAGGGCACAATGGCCCTTGGTTTTGCTGATGCATACAGAAAGCTTCAAAGTTAGACGATGAGGACACCCGACACTCTACAGCACAATACCTGCCACCTATGCACTCTGGAGGATTTTGTCATTTAGTGTCTGCTTGTTCAAATTTGTATATATTTTATTTTTTTGATGATTTAATTTTAACACCCAGATATAAAAAAGAAAACAAAATGCATTAGCAAAAACTGGTCTCTGTCTTTGTGTATGTTCTCTGTGGTCCCAAAGCTGTGCATCAGTTTATTGTCTGTGCTTGCTGTTCGTGTACATATGTGTGCATGTCTGTGTACATGTTGTGGTTTGTGTAAGTGTGGGTTGTCTCTGTCTCTATGTTCCTCTCTCAGTGGGTGGTAACTGTTAAACTCTTCCATTTGCTGGGATTACTCCTCCAGTCAGTCCTGTGGGAGCAGCCATCAGCCCGTCATCTTTCAGAGCAACACTATACCTTCTGAGGCTTTAATCCCTTCTTCCCTCTCCTTCCCCTCCTTTTCCCACACTCAACCTCTGAACCTCATCTCCAATTTTCTTTTCCCCCCTCCCTCGCTGGCTTTTCCCCCCTTTTGCTGGGGCTGTCAACTTTTAGCTGAACTGGCTAAAACTCAGTGGATGCAGCAGTGATTGCATTAAAAGCTGTGATTTTACACCTTTTAAGATGCTACTGTTCTTAATCCTTTTAGGGAGAAACTGTCGGCTTTTTAGCACCAATCACCAAACTGATAAACAAAATGCTATAGAACAAAAAAACATTTATTTCATTAGTATTAAATATGTGCATTAATTTGTTAATCGTTGCAAAATTCGTAATAATGGTAATAATATTATACAATAATATCTTGAATGATGAAACTAAACTTTGCCTGTAGCACTATAGGCTAACCCTGTCCAGTACGGGCAACCCGGGGCTAGATGATGTGGATTTGAGATGGCTGTTTGTTACAGATAAAGAGTGATGCAGTGAGACAAGCACAACTGGAGGACAAGAAAGGGTCTAATTCTGTCTCTGCAGCTTGACCTGGAAACAACCCATACATACATTTTTTTTAAATGAGCAGGAAATGTGTGTGTGTGTGTGTGTGTGTGTGTGTGTGTGTGTGTGTGTGTGTGTGTGTGTGTGTGTGTGTG
>NW_005187581.1:564250-608261 GCF_000239375.1 Pundamilia nyererei
CTCACTCACACACACACACACACACACACACACACACACACACACGCACACACACACACACGCACGTAGACGTCACGTATTATTTTTTGCTGCCGCTTGTTGGTACGTATTTATTTTACAAATAAGCGTAAGTAAGAAAGCTGAAGTAAGCCAAAAGAACATAGAAACAAATACAGTGTTTTCACCCCTCCCATGTCCTGCTATCCCACATAATTGTTTTTTAATCCAGCACCATAATTATCTCCGTTCTTGGTTTACATTGAAGGTTATTATTGTTGTGAGTATGATTTCATGTATTTACTCTGGTGATCTGGGCTGAGCTATGCTGAGTGACAAGTGATTATTTCCTGTCTTTTGATCGCTCAGAAAAACTGCACATAGATACCCACAACTTAATTCTGCATCTGGCTTAGTCATCTTGGAGTATTAAGAAGAGTTTATCCTGACTAAACATTATTAATGATGCACTGTCTCTTCAGGTGCCCTGTGTATATTTTAATGGATTACTATGTGGATACAACTGGCGTCTCTACTGTATTAAAGCATCCCTGTTTCGTGTAGACCTCTGTTGAAAGATCTCCATCTCTGCTGACTCTTCCAGCACACATTACATATTTCTTTCCCTTTGCGCACTAATTGACTATTTTAGTCTCATCTCAACCCAGATTCGTGCTCCTACCATTGTGTCTTAAACCCACCTGATTCCAAAATAAATTCATGTTGACTGTAGTGCCCGTCTTGTTTAATTTATCATGCTGTTTATCTCAGTATAAGCTACAAAAAGACATATGGTAAATTAGTTTAGTGTAGTAATGATTTTGTAGTGTCTCCAGGGAAAGGATTTGTAGTGGTTCTGCTGTGAGGGTCTAACTGCTACTTCAGTGTGTTATCTAATTAAGGGCTAAACATTGCTGCCAGTGTTTTTCAGTGAGTGCTTTATTAGTATGGACTGAGCTAGCTGTGTGAGCTAACTGTAATACAGCCCATAAATTTACAAAGGGAATCAGGGATTTACTGATTTACTCCAAGGCAGGCCATCAATGCCTCTGTGTTTATGTTTGTCTTGTACTGATTTTGAAACTGTTTAAAAATACTGGGTCTTTATTCTTAACATGACTATGTTGCTAGCTTCCACCTCACTTACAAAGAATTATTATGAACACCCTACTTTTCTGGGCAATCCAAAGTTGCTTAACTCAACTTCACGGAGTCTTCGGCAGATTTAACTGCACTGTGGCAATAGCACACTCCTGCATCTGACACAACAATGATGTAAATGACTAACTCCATTCTTTTAGACAGCAGGCAATGGGCTTACGGTCATGTTTGTCTTTGCTGTAAAAGCCTATTAACAAACCGCATAAGTGCAGCAGTGGTTTAGGAGCAGTAACATGAGAGTGACCAGAATAAAAAGAACAATATATAATGTTCCTGTTCGATAACCACACCGCAGGTAATGAACTAACCTCTCCCACATGAATATTCATTATAGACTCAAAGCTTTAGGCTAATGTGGTACTGTGTGACCTTGCAGTCTACGGGAAATAACCAGCTAGCCCATTAGTAATTGTTAACATCAACTCACCAGTATATTTGCTCTTTTTGTCCATCTGCTCCTAGGGGCTATCAGCTCCTAGGCTGATAACAGTGAAGTAGAATTCATTCACTTGCAGCATCTAAAATAGAATTGGAAGCATATGTGCATCGCATCCAGTAATGTGGATCTTTATAGTGTTTCTCTTTTGCTGTTGAAATGATTACATGCATAAACATTTATTTTATTGGTTGAGATGAAGATATTTGTCAAGAAACTGAGATAAATAAACAAGTGAAGGTACAGTATGTGTGCTCTATGTGCACACATGGTTGCATGTTGGGGTGTATATAACCCAGTATACTTGACAAATGGAATAACAAATATCACATTTTTTGCCAAACCCAAGATATCCAGCATACGCGATATGAACAGTAATCTTTGAATTCAGCTGTCTCATTGCCAAATGTTTATAAAATCAAGCACCTAGCCATGCAGTCTGCCTTTACAAACATTTGTAAAAAAAAAAAAAGAAAAAAAAAAAAGGGGTTATTCTAAAATGCTTACTGAATTTAAGCGTGGTACCAGTGCAATGAGACAGTTTGTTAAAGTTCCTCCCAGTAGATAATTCACATTCACACATGGTACTGCTACAAAGTGAAAGCATTTAGGAACCACAGCAACTCAGCCATGAAGTCACACACCAGTATTTACATCAGCACAAACAGAGTGTGATGGGAGCTTCATGGTACAGGCTTCTGTGGATGAGCAGCTCCTGTGTATGTGTCATAATATTAATCACTAGACAACCATGCAGTCTAACTACTGATGCTCACCTTATTTTAAAAGTCCAGTCAGTCAGATCTGTTGTCACTATTCACGAGTGAAGTTGTGTCTTCCTCTGTAGGCATGTCAATGTGTCTGTCTATTCAACACATGCTTTGTCCACATACTGCTCTACATGTGTCTTTATAGCAATGTCCCCTGCTAATGGAAAATGTAATAGAGACTAGCTATTATGACCCTAAGCAGTGGAAAGAGCAACCAGTAGCTAATATGACTCCTGGAGAAAGGTAGAAGGCCAGGAGGAATGTGCTATTGTGGACCAGCAATGCATGCATTATTCAACAGTTCTACTCGCATGGCTGATGATAATGATTTTATCAAATCTGGCACGGTGGATGTTGGCGGGTTGGGGGTGGGGATGTGCACTTTTTTTTTGTTCCCTTTCCAATACAGTATGTTCATGAATTTCAATATGATATGTTTGGCAACAGAGATGGCAGGAACCATCAAATGAGAAACCGATCTCATCCCGTCAGCTCTTAACTGATATTGCCACCCACACATACACACTGTGATGACATCTGATAAGGATCAAAAGGTGGAGTCTATTGTGCTGAAAGGCCAGCTCAGGTGGGGTGGAAGAGAGAGGGGAAAAACACTTGTGTAGTGGTGCTCCTACCAGTGTTTATTCAACAGAAAACTCTACTGGTCAATGGGCTTTGATATTCATTTACCCTGCCCTATCCTAAACTCTGACACACAGCTGACAGAAGACTGTGTGTGCGTTCTTATTACACAAAGATCCCACCAGATGATGAGAGCAGACAGAGCAAAACAACAAAAAAACACACCCCAACATCCTGATGTTTGTGCAGCCCCCCTACTTCTCTACTTGCATAACATTCTCCACCTGCAGTTGTTGTTTTTACCAACTCTGTTTTCTACTTTTTCAAACATGCCATCACATACAGTACATAACTTGGAGTTATCATTAAACTACTGACTAATTTCTTCCCACTCCTTGGATAATTGCATTACAGTCCAATAAAGGAATGTTTGGGTTGGAGTGTGGGAACAGGTTTCTGTTCATCCTCCAGGACCGGCTACTTCCTGTCTCAGCCAGTTCACAGCACGACACTACCTTCCCCAGTCATGCTGTTAGATAACACGGAAGACTGGGAAGGTAATCGGGTCTGATGTGTAGACAGGGAAACTAGGAGACAGATACATAAGTGGACGTCCATGCATACAATCCTACGCAAAGGAATTATGTCATGCAAGAGGCACAGCGGTGGGATAGTCTCAGTAAGGTGCTGAAATGTCATCATGTGCCTGGGGGGGAAAGTGCTGTGAATGCATGTGTGTGTCTGTGTGTGTGTTGTCTGTGCATGATCATGTAGTGACTTTGTACTTGTGACTGTCTCCCCTCTTTCCCCTGTGGAGACTGTATGAGGTCCTTTTGTTGGGTAGATCTGTAACCTCTCCTGGCCTTTGTCCTGACATGTTTGCCTGCATAAATGCTAGACACCTAAACACCAGCTATTTCAGTAACTTCACAGTGCAGAAAACAAAGACAACAGGGATCATTGGCCTATTATATAAATGCGGTTTTCTTTCCTCATAAATGTTCTGTTTTTGGTGATTAAGTTTGGTAATATTAAGAACTCCAAGAGCTCTTTTGCCAGACAGTAAAGAGCAAATTATCTGCAGACAGAGAGACAGTTACTGATTGTTGTAGAGTAATTTACGCATTTTTCTTACTGGGATTTGCAGAAACACTGAGCATATTTTGAGATGGAAAACTTTCACTAGTTCTGGATGAAACTCCCCACTGAATTTCCCGCACAACCGACAAATCAAAAATGTTCCTTTTGAAAAAAATGCCTGAAGGATATTACTTTCTTTCTTGATTGTGCTAAACCTGGTTTTAGCTCCATAAAAGCCCAAACGATCATTTCTTTGCATTTCCTGCTCTTTGATCTTGGCATTCCTGTTTGAATCTTAAATGAATTAGGTTAAAAAAGCATAAAACTATTAGTTACTCAAGAATAAACGAGGAGCCAATTGGGAAATACCTCATTATTGATACTGCTCATTATCATTTCTCAAATCCAGATCCAGGATATATTTAAAGATAATTATTGTTTGCCAAAGAACTGCCTAGAAGATGCTATTGCTGAACCATTAGGGAATAATTGGTTTAAAATATCTCTAATCAATCGAATTCCCCATTTTCTAAATGAATCACACCTGAATAACTCAGCAATAAAAATTAAGTGGTACAAAACAATACTCAAGATTACTCCAAAGTCAGTTGTTCTTTTTTAATGCTCAAGTACTGAGAAATTACTGAGTATGATTAATGTTTTTATGACTTAAAGTGATGCAAAATGAACTTTTTTTGTTTACTGCCACTTAGTTTTTGAGGCAGAGGCAATCAGTATTAAAACTCAAACACAGTGGGCAGTTAGATCTAAGTCTTACCTAATGATTCTCTTATTTAGTGTCTTACATAGTTTATCCCCAGTTAATAATCAGCATCTCTTATGAAGTTGTACTTAATGACTTATTAGGAACTCATTGATGAATAATTATTTCACAGTTTTGTTTCTTGTTCTTGGTCTCAGTAATTATGAAGTATATTATAAGGTGTGTCTGTGTGTGTTTGCTTGTGTTGACCACAAGGCAAATAGCTATCCCATATATGATGTAGTCCTGCAACAGTGATTTGGACTTTGAGGGTCCACCGTAGATGATGTTAATCCAAGCTGACAACCCATTTCAGAAGGCTGCAAAGGTTCAGCACCATGTTTCTTGATATTCAAAATAGTCAAATTGAGAGAAAATAGTCAAAAACATCAGAAGAGACTTAATCCTTTTTTATTTGATACTTGAAATAAGAATGCTGGCTGGGTTATAAAATAGTAAATACAGAAATGATGGAAGAAAAGACAAGATTGCAGCAGAAGCATAACATGAGCAACAGCAGCTTGTGCGAAAGGCTTCAGAGAGACAGAGAGTGAGATGCGTTTTTCATGTACTCCACCACGCAATATCTTCACCTTTCTATTCAAAACCACATGTGCCTTGCAGGGTATTTTACTTTTCTAAAGTTAGCTAGCTGATAAGTATTTCCTGCTAGCTTACCATCAGTAGAGCGTTGGTTTGGGCTATCTATTATCTTTCCCCAGAATTACTTACTATATCAGCCTATCTTTCCTTGCAGGCAAATATCGTTTTCTTGTGTGTTTGTGCATGCCCATGCTTGTCCACTCCACTCCACTGTGCCTTTGTTTGTGTTTAGAACGAGTCCAGAGAGCCAGCAATTAAAAAGAGGACTGGGACATTTAGGCTTAGAGGCACAGACCCAGCATACACGCTGGCAAGCCAGAGGAGGCGAAATTGGAGCGAGAGAAAGAGCGAGTGAGCTGTAGATGAGAGAGGGGAGAAGCTGGGCTGGGTTGGAGCGCATGTGGGAGAGAGAAAAGGGGAAACCAGAAAAAAAGGGGCGGGCTTACACTCAGTACACACACACCCTCCACTAAGCCTTCAGTCTGGTGTAGGCACGCAAAAAGACAGCAAGTATTCGAGTATGAGCTCTAATGTGTCTGTGTGTGCGTAAAAGCTGCGCTGGAGTCCGGGAGACGTTTCACTGATGCAAGGATTTCCCTCTTTTTAATTCTTGAAGAGGACGCACACAGGCTGTGTTTTTACCAGTTCAGGGGATTAACTGCAACACGCACGGGGACCTATTAAGTAAAGGTAAAGAGACCTGTTTCTTGTTTTGAGGACGTTTGGTGAGCTTTGTGTGAGGTAGAAACTGTTGCCTATGGTGACTGGCTTTGTGTTATGTGTGATTAGATAAGTTACTAACTGTGTGTAGCACGTGTGCGTCTTCATAGAGTATACGATTTGTGGCATACCTGTGTGTATGTGTATATGTATATGTGTGTTAAGATATGCTGTGCAGTCCCACACATGGTGTGACTACTCTTCTTTGCTAGTACAGTATAGGCTCTGTTACTGTTTGGGGGATGCCTTTTTCTTTCTTCCGCTCTTTAGGTTCTTCCGCTCACTTCTTGTCACACACAAATTGAAATAAATACACGAGAATTGCACAGAAAGCCCATTTTGCTTAAATGCTAATCCTGCATGGCCATTTTATGTGTGACGATGAAAGGAGCTTATCAATCATTAATTTTCTGTGTTGGGACTTTGCCTAGTTTCCCAGTGGTGCTAATTTAATGATGATAAAATACCTTAACAGCTCTGAACCCACAGCACCTGGCAGTGCCCTTTGAGCTGTGGCGTTTGTTCTCTAAGAGTAGGGGAAACACAGTGAGGCGTGTTATATCCAGTGCATGTGTTTGGTTGTGTGCGTTCACATACTGTAACAGATCTGATATGCAGAGTTATGAAATTTCTTGAGATAAAAGTGTGATTACTCTCATTTCAAGATCAAAAGATCAAGTGCTGCTTTCAGTAATTATGGCCTGTCAGAAGCTTGTTAGCATCTGCTCTGTGAAGAAGCATAAAAAGCACCCAGTCCTCGACATTATACCATCAAAGGTTCACGATGGAAGATGTAGAAAGACAGATTCACTGAGAAATTTGGATAAAGACATCAGCCTGCTCTGTGCATGTGCGTATGTGTGGGAATATTAAGAGAGGAGAAAAGCAAAAGCAAAAGAGTGAAGCGGAGGATGAGACTGGCAAATAGGGAGACTTTAGAGCTACTCAAAGTCTTGAGGGAACAGCAGTTAAAGGCAGATTGGTACAGAAGACTTAGCAGAGTTGCAGTAGGCAGCAATACATGATAAAAAAGTAGGGAAACATTGTAAAGTAAGGGAAATACAGAAAAAATGGTGGGGATTCCTCAAATATCCACTGTCATTTCCTACTGAACACTGCAGGCATATTTAGCATCTGTCACTCAAACGTGTGTGCATTAGAGGAGGTGTGAGGTCTCAGCTGTGCCAGGATCCAGACAGCAAAAGAATTACAGCAGATCAAAGGGCAAGTAGCCTCTGCTGTCCTTTCCTCCACCCTTAAAATCCCTCTTCGTTGCTGGGAAGGAAAAAAAACCTTTGGTGGTTGGATTGAGATTTTTCTCAACATCAATTATCTACTCAGCAGAGACCATGTGAGGAATCCTTTCATTTTGCTGTCATTTTGTTGTTTTGGGACCTAATAGGGAAAGCAAACGCCTCACTGCCTATCAGCAGTATTTACAGTAGATGGTTTGATATCGGTGTGGTTGTTTGATAAGCCAAGCAAAGGGCTAACCCCAAAAGATATCCCTGTTATATAAAGTCAAATCATAACAGCTCAGTAGGCAAACTTTTAAAGAGACTGTTACACGCCTCTCTTCCACAGAATCCCGATAAGAGCTGTCACAGCACATTTTTGAGTCAAACTGTAAAACAAAGAGCTCTACAGCAAATCAATTTCCCCGCTCTGCCTTGTAACTTGGTGAAAAACTGTGTTCATTCTGTTAATATTTGCTTTTCTCTCTTTCTTCTGATGACTGTTAAACCAGATCTCTGTGTCGCTTTCTTGTGTTTTCTTCACCTTATCTGTCTCGCCTTCTTGCCACAATTCAATGGCTCAGTTGCCACGAGGAAGTTGAATATTGGCAGGGTCTTTTGAGGAAGCGATCCGTGAAAGGATTTACAGTGACAGATAAAAACTGGTGTGTGTGTGTGTGTGTGTGTAAGCGCATATTTATTTATTTATTTATTTATTTATTTATTTATTTATTTATAAAAATGACAGACTTTGCAAAAGCTGGGGGAAAAGAGGAGGGATGGAGCCATTATCCCATTCAGGTTTTTTTGTGTCCATTTACTGTGTACGCAAGCGTGTGCACGGAACAAATATGTGCACATCCACACAACCACACGGTGCTGTGTATACTGTAGGCTAATAATGTGTGTGAGCATGAAGGGGGGATGGGACTTTGTTAAGTGAACCCTCTGGGTTGGTGAGTGTGTGTCTGTTTGTTAAGGTGTACATACTGACCCAGATTGATACACTTGCTCTCATGCTCTATCAGCTCACTTTTAAGGCCTGTGTGTGCTCAGTTCAGAGAGAACATTGAATTTACCGACAGCTTGGATAGGTCTTAATCACAAAACAAGTTAACTTAACAATGACGAGTTTCCTTTGGGGGAAGAGAATTTTGCTTTCAGATGTAGTCCATCTCACGTGACGACATTAATACATATTCTTTATAAATGCACTGATACGTAGGTATAATTAGTGTATTAAATAAGAGTCACCAAATCAACTATACACTCTGATCTTTTCATGTAAATTTCAGTTTCCTGCATACATTAAATAACAAATATAGTATTTTTCTTCATCATCGTCTGTTGTGTGTTGTCTACTGCAGTGAATAAATCTAATAATTAAAGATATAACACACACGATGCAGGAACGGTCTTTATATGTGTCTTATTTTCTAAATTTACCTTTTATCCCTCTTCCTCTGTGGTCCACTCATTTCTGCTGTTAAACAAATGTGGGGCTTATGCTCTTCCCCACCAACCCCACCACCATCCCCACATGCAATCAAGCTGTTTAAATGTTTGTGTTTCAGTGTGCGCCTCTGGGTTCTCTGTGTGTGTCTTCTACGTGCGTGTGTGTTCATGTTTCTCACTGTCTGTTGCCGTCATTTGGAGCCAAGTAAGAAGAGAAATATCGCTGAAGTCTGTTTTGGGAAAAGCAAGAGAAAACTGACAGCTGAGGGTGGGGGGAAGTTAAAATGTTGTTTTTTCCCTCTCTCTTCTCTGGCTTCACTGAGTTTCTCTAATTACGCTGCTGGTTCAGTTCCGGCTACACGCAAAAGCAGAGGGAATCCCTTTGCAATGCAGATTGTAACAAAAAAGGCCGTAGCTCTGACACCGAGCGGGTCAAGATCAAGTGGATGAGATGAATCTGTGGGTTAGTAAGATGAGTTACAGAACAGGGGAAAATATGTTTATGCTGCAAAAAAATCAAAAGCAAAGATACATTTTTCAAATATTCCCCCAGCTCTTCTTTCTGGATAATTTAACTTCCTCAGTTGTATTTAATAAAAATGACTCTAATAAAATCTCGTAATGTCATAAACCGTGCAGTGGGGGTTGATGGGTCACACATGTTTCCCTATTAAAGTTGAATAGGTTGGAAATCATTTGGATATCACATATACTGCGTACACATCTGGATGTTTCTGGGCACTTGTGAAATATTTGGAAATTATGAAATGCATATGTGATTATGCGTGATTATGTCATACTAACGTCTTTGCTTTTCCATTATGAAATGTCACTAGTCTGGTTGAGCAGGACTACTTTGTTGTTACCTAAGCACTGCAGATCAGGTGGAGAACATTGTCCCAGACTCCTTAACATTAACCCCCTGATGAGAAGTAAAAAAAGCAGAAGGGATGCCTCTAATTTGTAACGGGGGTCTAAGCAGGGGAGGGGTGTCTCACAGTTGACATGAGCTGGCATGTGCTCTCATCATTTCCTCCCTTTTGTCTGTTCTGTCTGCTGATGAATTGGGAGTTTCCTCCTTCCTTCCTTCCTTTACTCCCTCCCTCATTCTCCCATGCTTTATTTTCTCTTTGTGTCCCTCTTTCCGTCTCTTGCTCCATCATGAAATATTTCAATCCTTACTCTCTGTGTGACAGCATTACCACCCTTGTCATGTCTGCCCATTATCTCTGATCAGTGTGGTGTTCCAGCCCACACATCAGCTCCGGATACCAGCTGATGAGGTTGAAACACGTTTGCGTGTGTGTGAATGCATTTTAGCGGTTAGATTTTATTTTCTAGGGCACCCTCAATTCATAATATGTATAATTTGGTATACTTTGCGATCAGTCTCCACAGGATGTGTGCAGTGTGAGATTATACCTGTCCTTCTAAAGAATATCGTTTCAAAGTGTGTGGTTTCATGGAAAAAGGAAGCTTTGCTTTGAGATAACCTGAACAGGAAAATGCTTTAAAAGACCTCAGAGTGCGAGAGAGGAAATGCACGTGTGTGTGTGAAGTGCTGAGTAGGGATTTAGAGCTAGCATTACTGCGGCAGTGCAGAGAACTTTTTCAATGACTGTGTTTATGCTTTGTTTGCACTGGGAGATTTGGCCTTCCTGGGATCTTTTTTTTGTTTGTTTTTTATCTCTGATTGGAAATCTTTACTCTCCTGTTTGGAATCTGTTTCTCTGTCTAACTTCACACTCACTGGCTGTATAATTAAAGCACAGGAAACAGGCCACTTAGCCATTGTCTCTTCTCTTTATTCCTTCTTCGGCCCCATCGTTCTCCTCAACCCCCTCATAAGAGCTGGCAGGCGACTCAGTTCTCATCACACAGTCGCACTTTACGTCCCTGCCTGTTGACCTGGAAGTGATGCAGTGGGATATTGCAAGGCAGTCTGAAAAGCCTGTGTGTGCATTTGTAAGTGTGTGCAAATATGTACGTGTATGTACAGTATGATGTGTGTGTGTGAGAATGACAAAAGCAAGGGCTTACAGGCAAAGCTGCATGACTTTTCTTTGTTCTATGGAGCGAGTTTCTTTGGGGTAAGAATAGAAAAAGCTGTGATGAGTCCTTTATGAGGTCTCTTTCATATTGAGTGATTTTGTTATTGTCCTGTGGTGTGTTAGCTTTTAGGCACGTGAAAGTGTGTGCATATGTGCCTGCGTGATGTCAGGTTGTCTTTGTTGTTCTCCCCTCAGGCTGGCACTCAGATGTCGGTCGTGTGGAGCTTTTACAGGTCACTAATGCACTGACAGAGGAGGATCTATTCACTGTAGCCACTCAAAGTCCAAACAATAACCCCCCTAGCTTTAGCCTGCACAAGAGATCAACTCCAAGGAAATGGACCCATTGACCTAGATCCAACCCCATCCTCCGAAGAGATGCCCCGTAAGTGACATGCCGTTATATCCTCATCTCAACAACAGTGTTGTGTTTGCCACAAGATATCTCATCCCCATTGGCTCGAATCAGGGTATAGTAATGTGAGAATCCGTGTTCTAACAAGCCCACTGTGGTTTACTAGTCTTCATGATGTTTATGACAGGTTTTAGAACTGATAATCAGAAAAAAAGAAAGATGACTCAGTCGTGCATATAACCATTAGTTTCAACCCTAGACTTATTTTAGTCTTCCTGTGTGTGGGAAACTGACCTATTGTCTACTAGAATTACTGGTGCGTGTTGTTTTTAAGCTGGTGAAATTTGCAGAACTGGGCGTCGGTCCCCTGTGTCATTCTCTGAATGCTTCACACCTTACTGCCACGCAAGTTGTGTTTCTGTTTCTGCATGAGATGAACAAATGGAGAAAGAGACCACAGTTTGTGTGGTGGTAACTGAGATAAACAAATTAGATCATATTGAAAATTATAGTATGTGTGTTGCAAACCTAGCCTTGAAATTCCAGCTTATATTTTCAGCTACTGCCATAGTTTTGTGTTTTTATTTTCATGTTATTTTGAACGATCTCGTCTTCTAATTCCTTTGAATAGTGTATAGGTTTAAGTTTCCCACAACTAAACTGTATTGTTTTTGGTGGTTTGTGACCTGTGTTGACCCGAGAGCCGGCACAGTGAGCCGATGTTTGCCTGTCACATTCTTCCTGAGCATTTGTTACCCCTGTCCCTCGCTGCAACACATTGTCTCCTGTGTCTCCTTCAAGCTAAACTTTGTTTGCTATCCTTGCTATTGACTCAGGTGCACGGATGCACTAAGATAACTTCCAAATCCTGCTGTTCCCCTCCCCCAACTCCCTCAGGCCTCACTCTGTGCTGCCCATTCCTCTGCTGCTAACATATTTCATTACATTACCTCTGACAGGTTTATACTTTGATGTTTTCCCCCGCTTTTGTCTCAATACCGTCTCTTCCCTTAATTTTTAATTTTCGCTTTCTAGTACTCCCACGGTACCCACTAATCTACGCCTTACCTAGTTTGTTGTTGTGCCAAAGCCTCGCTCTTGCTTTCTGGTAATGATTAGGGTAGTACTATAGCTTTAGCAGTAATCTTAATTAAGTGATAACAGTGTTGCTTTGTGTATTATTAACTCTCTTGGCATTACTCTGAAATGTTGAATCATTTTCAATAATATAAGTAAACTTGTACTGGTATAGTTGTAATAATTAAAGATTAATCCTGCTGTTTTTGTTTCACTGAGCTCAGGCGTGGAATTAGCACAGAAGTCCATTTACATATCTGGGTTAATAACCATTTTCAAGCAGATCGTGTAAACTCGTATTTGTTAGAAAGACTGGATCCTATAAGTCCTGTGTAAACAACTCAGTCAAAGAATTACATCAATGTGGATAATCTCAGTTTGTGTGCAAAGATTAATTGTTTTTGTGTTTAATGTGCATAACTCCCATTTTCTGCAAGCAACTTTTATTTTGAAAGGTAATTAAAGACTGCAAACATATTTGAGCTTTTTCATCAAAACAGTAGCAAACTACCAGTTTTCCTGGAACAATTGCTCCCATCATTTTTAGAGACAGTGGTTTGGTCACCTCCTAACTCACTCTAACACACACAATGGCCTCTTCAATGGCTCTCTTTTCACATAGTCTTGCAGTCATGTCATTACTGACAACAAATCGGGTCTGTTCACGTCTGGCCTACTTTGAACTGACACAACATCCATCTCTATCAGCCCCTCAGGACCTATCAGCACCACTACACCTCTTTACCTCTCGTGTCTCCTTCCGCCTCAGCACACATCATTCTCATCTGTCTACCTGTGGCCCAACACTCGATTCCACCAGCTCCCCGCCGCATTAACAGCCTCTCATCCCCCTTTCACCACCATCATCATCTTTTTTTTCAGACTCTTGCCTCTCTCGTCTCATCCCCCTGTCTCAACCTCCCACCTCAATCAGTCTACCTTTGCCTAAAACCCTCTTATCCCTCTCTCACACCCACTCAGCCGCTCTGTTTTTTCACCGTCCCTTCCGCCAGCACAGAGCACAACAGAAGTATTACCCGCCAATTTGGCTCCATTGAAAGCACTTTGTGGTTGTCTTTGACTGTTGATGTGTGTCAGTGTGTGACTTCGTGGCAGTGCCGGGGTTTGACTTACATTTCTGAAGATGCTAATATAAAGATTGTTTGGATTTGGCCATGATTTTTTTTTAACCTTGGTGAGGTGATCAGTTCAGACTTTATTCGTCACCACAGTTTGAACCCTTTTAGGCAAGCTTTCTTGTCATTTCAGGACTAGTTTTCCAGGCTTCTTAAAGGATATTCAGAGCTATTATCTGTATGTTCCCTGCCTTTTTTTGTTCTCTGTCAAGATGAAAATTTTCCACACTGTTTGATTAATGGTAAGGTCCGAGCTCTTGGGAGGCCATCACTGATATTTATGCTTTTACTGTATTGGCAGTGTGTTTGGGATCATTAACATACTGAAAAATAAAAGTGCTGCCAATCAGATGCTTTGCAGATGGTATTGCATGTGTTAGTAATTTCAATTCAAGTCAGTTTTGACAATACCACTGACTAAAACGCAGCCTCAAACCATGACAGAGCATCCGTGTTGCAGATAGCTGTAGATACCTCTCTCCTGACCTTTCCTGTTTATATCGCTGATGATTTGAACCCAGACATTTGAATTTATCACTCTGTAATTCCTGTTGTTTTCAGCCAAGTTCTGGTGTCTTTTCCGAGTTAAAAGTGTATTCTTGACAGCTATCCTTGGACTGAGACTGTTTCTGATCAGGCTTTGGCAAACTGTAGATCAATCAGCTGAAGGGCACGATGCATCTCTCAGGTCAGATGTTTAGTGGAGTTTTTCCACCAAGTTTCTGAAGGTCTTGACTTTTTATCTGGTGGAGATAATATGTTAGGCCTGCCATGTCTTCTGCTGTCTTCTTTCTTACAGCTCTTTGGGATTCACCTTGGTGCAAAAATACTATTATATGCCTGTCAACCTGTGTTATCGTTGCCATTTTTTGGAGATATAACAAAAGAATTGTGGATAAATTGCACATTTCTGCAACAGGCTCCTAGTAACAAATCACCTAGGGGTTCAATTTCAAAAAGATTATTTGCTGTTGTCTGTTATATCTGGTGATCCCTTGAGTTAGGTTCCATTTATGATTCATAGATCAGTGTTAAATGACTTAACAAACAAACAAAGACAATGAAACTGAAAATTAGTGATTGCCAAAAGATTCAAAACTGTGAAAGACCTACAGAAAGACTGGAGAACTATTATCCAAGAACTTCTTTTAAAATCATTTGGAAGTCATGCTCCTTGGAGGCATAGAAGTTGAGACTTTTGTATAGTACTGTACTTGATTAAAAATAGTAACAGATTAGTTGTATTTTTGCCTCGTCTTGACTCCAATTTTTAGTTTAATGCGTCATTCTTTTTTCATCTTTTTCTCCTTCTTTTGACTCATCTTCCTCCAACATGTTTTCACGCCCATTTCTTTTACTCCTCCTCACATATTTGAAGCAGAAAATCACCACATGAATATTCAGTTGATTGGTTTTGATGACTGCGAACCGATTGTCTGCGCAATCACCATCTCATCAGGAAGGACGAGTGAGCGTTGATTGAGCAATGGCAAAAAAGGGGATGATTTATTAATATTTAACAAACCGCACACGGTAGTTTTTCACGTGCCAGTCAGTCCGCTACAACATGTGGTTTTGACCTTATCATGTCACATATGACATACAACAAGAGTCTGAGTTGGATGTAATACAGAGATATCTTGATCTTCTAGTGTAAAAGCCTTGCATTGTAATGGAGGTTAAATTGTGGGGTTTCCTGACTTTGAATTCATGCAGCGACTCCTGATAGTTGAGGTTGTAGCAGTAGCTACAGAGCAGAGCATCAAAATCTACACACTTTCATTGACTCTCTCGGGCTCCTCGCTCAATGGAGAGCGGGAGGTAGAAGAAAATCTTCTTTAAAATATGGTAATCCCTGACTGCACCCTGCTGCAGAGACAGTCAGCTGAAATCTGAGTTAAGGAGCATACAGCGTAAGCTCTTAGAAAGCCAGAGGAGCGTATTTAATGAGGTTAGTGACACTTGAGGAGCCAAGCAGAGTGAATTGGCTGACAGTGAATTCCACTGGCCTTTATCTTTTTTTTTAAAACATGATCCTCGGTTGCCACACTGACCCCAAATCTCAAGTCTTTTACGTCACATTGCCAATCTGTGCTACATTTTTTTTCTAGCTTTCCAAAAACATTTTTTAAAGGAATTGTTTTGTCACTACTAAAATAAAACCCGGTCTAATTTTCTCCGCTTCTGTGTTAGAGGATGACAAGCAGTGGGGAACATAGTGAATGAATAACAATCATCTCATATCCTTCCACTCCACTTTGTTCTGTCATCTCTGCGTTTTGCTTCTGTGGCCTCAAAATGAAAGCCCTCTTCAGGAAGGAATTATCATTTGTCCCTCGCCAGTTAAAAGAAATTAATGTTTGATTTAAGGAGTCGAGACTCGTGCTTGCAGCCACACACTGTTTGTGTATCTGCATGTGTGTTTAAGCTTAGAATTGGGGCGCGTGCCTTGTCAGATCCCGGAAGGATGAATAGAAGCTAATCTCCCTCTTCCAGGGAATTCTGCTGGTGATGTCTCAGGCAGTCCTGTCTCAAAAGAACTGTGGGAGTGCGGCGGAGCGTGCACTGCCGTCGCAACAGTGGTATATTTTCAAAAGCATATCTGACTCTTGTCTTGGCATTAGATAGACGTGGTTCCTCCTCAAATGTGAACAATGTGCCCACCTATGTTTGCAAACAGATGCATACTTGTGAATAACCCCAGTGATTCTTATTCATTTGGACCAAGAGGCTTCCTGCACCCAAACATGCTCTTATTTTGGTAAGTTTGGTGGTTTGCTAACATGTGGTGTGTGCAGGTGTGCATGCAAAAAAAGAGGAGCATAGAGATCCTCTGATAAGGCCTTGTTGTCACATTCCCATGGCAGTCTGTCTGGACTTGTTTTTGGATTGAATTTTCCTCCAATAGTAATTCCTTTTTTTTAACTCCCCAGAGTAAGCATAAAACCTCACTCCGCCAAGTGGGAGGAGAAATGGTAACAATTCAAAGAATGTGAGAGGTGCAGGAGAAAGGCCTCAGGGAAGGGTGATTCCAATAATTACGTCATGTGTTTTAGAGCTTGGTGGGGGGTGTTGTAGTTTGAAGATGTAAAGTAAGGTCAGTCAAGCTGGGAGCTTTTCTGGTTTCAGCAATGTTTAGCGTAGTCACTGTTGCAGTCTTTAGCAGAGATTGGATTTATTTCTTTTGATCTCCTTTTTTAAGCATCATTTTTTAGGTTTTTGGATGAAGCGCATCTAAAGAGTGTCGTTAAGGGCTTCAAAGCGGCCCAAAAGCATGTGAGAGACTGTTTTCCGCCATAGAAGTAAATTTGTAAAATACTATGATGTCGTGATGAGTTGTTGTCTTTAACAGTGAGCTCAGTGATTCACTTGTGAAAATTCAGTGTGTCTGGTTGCAACATCTTTTTCCAGATACAGTCAACACAGTGACGAGATGAAAGACAACAAGTGACATGTTTTGTTTGGCTTCAGTTGCAGTACAGTGTAGAGCTACATCAGCATCACGTACAGTTTGCGTCTGCTGAGCTGAGCTGTGTGTCACGTAGGGCGGTGCTGTGAGACAGGTGCAGAGATGAAAAGATTGGCAGGGTGTGTCTCCTTTGAGTGTGTTCTGACAGGCCTTTGGTATTTTTCCAAAAAGTGTGAGTGCATGCTGTGACTCGGAAAAACCAGCTCTCATTTCTCTTGGGATCCTGCAGGTGTGTCTGACTGAAAGTGTGCGCCTGCCTTTATTCCACAGTACTCCGCCGTGTGCCACAGCAAACTACGTTCATGCGTTAGGTGATAGACGTGCGGGCCTATAGGTGTGGAGCAACTGACAATGAATGTGACAGCTCCAGTAGAGAGCTGTTATCGGCAGCGCAGGTAAAAGGAGCCTCCAGTCCCGGTAATCCTCGGCCCTGTGTGGTTTGTAGTCAGACAGATGTGAGTGCTGCTGTTTGTGACATATTTAGACAATGCTTACCTTTTTTATCTTCAGTTGTGGAGATTAAATATGGAATTTTGTTGTCTCCAGTTTTCTTTCTTTGTCCCCTCTGTGTGTGTGTGTGTGTGTGTGTGTGTGTGTGCATGTGTGTGCTTGATTGCGAGTGGGCATGTGTGCATGGTAATGATGCTTTGGCGGCTGTTGCACGGTGCGCCGTGGTAATACACTCTCCCGATGCGTTAATATACTGCGAGAATGAGAGGCTGAGAGAAAGAGAGCGAATAATTATGTTTCCCCTTTTGTCTCGGCTCCCTCAATTAAGCCTGAAGAGAGGCAGACTGAGCACATGTCTACTTATCCACTTAAAGCTCAGCAACAATAGGACCCCCCAATTTCTCTGACTTTATCTCTCCCTCTCACGCCGTCTTTATTTCTTCCTCCTTCCCATTTTCTCACTTTTCCCTATCAAACTTCTTTTCATACCCCAGTATTTTTTCCCCTCCCTCTCTGTCTGTACCAGACTCGACCTCCCCCCACCCCTCTTCATGTGTTTCGCCCCCAGCCTCGCCTCACCTCTCAGCTCTACAGGGGTTTAACAGAGAGCTCTCCCTCCTCTCCTTGTTACCCTTCTCCCTCTGCGGTGCCTTGCTGGGGGGCACCGGGAAGAGGAAAAATGAAGAGACTAAACATTTTAGACTGTACACTGCCAGAGGAAAGGCAGTGGTTTGATTTCCCCTGTGTTTTGTCACTCAGGATTGTGTTGTTTGTTTGACCCCTGTGCATTTGTGTGTGTGTTTTGCACCTTCCCGACATAGCCTGTATGTTATAGAATATATGGGTTTGCAAAAAGGATATAAATTCAGTGAAAGGGTCATCAGTGTTTTTGTGTGTTAGTGATTTGCATTTACTCCACATGTTAATCTATCTATAAAACACTCCAGCTGAGACAATGAAGTCCTGTTTTTATAGTAATTGTTAAAAATGAACCAGCAGAGGAGCCATGAGCCCAAAATGAATATTCAGCCTATTTTTTTAAGGTGGGTGGGGGGCAGCATGTGGGTCGGCCTCAGTGGGACAGAGGGTGTAGGAGAGATGAGATATAAAGGACTGCATGAGAGGCAGGAGAGCTGTATCAGGGTCAAGTTCAGCTTATGTAACTGCTTCCCACAGCTGGGGTTGGGATGCGCTGCACTAGCCTATCTCGGATGCGTTTGCACACATGGTGTTGTGGTGCAAAGTCAGAGTTGAAAATCCTCTTTGTAGTTTCCATCAGGTTTCTGATCAGATGCCTTCACTTCTCTTATTGTCCTGTTTACTTCTTGTTATCTAAATTCTCATTTCTGTGTCATTTCCCAGAACTGTAACACGGTTGACTTATTGTTTTTGTGCCCCAGAGAATAAAAAAAAAAGATTACTGTATATAGAACAACAACACTAATAGAAAAAAATAGCAGCTGCAGTCAAAGTTTAGTAAAATTAAGATTTTACTTAAACCTGCAACATAGACCTCGGGGGAACAATTGATGCTTTTGCATTCGAAAAACAGGTGACTCACCAGATGTGGTATCTCAAAACAGATGCTCCAAACAGTGCGCTAGTGGCCATATGCTTTGAAAGTACATTGTTGTACATGGCAACACGAGGGCTTTCTTCCATCATTTTCCTGCTTATTGGCTTATCCGGCTGCAGTCAAATGCGTTTTCAGCAGACTAACTACTGGGCAAATGTTCACAACAGCAAGCATGTTTGCTCTTGCATTCCTTCACACTATACATAGCACATTATGGAAATCTCGGTCTACTCTGCGCAGCTCAGGGCTGGTATTAGAGAAAATTAGGTCGTGTTGGCATGGATCATTTAATTGAGTCTTAAGCACAAAATCGTTCCCATAGCTTCTTTCATCTTCTGTCATTTTGCTGTTGGTGTGTATGTGTGTGCGCTTCTCTTTGTCTGCACCGAAATAGGGGGTGTTTCCCAAAATGTTTTGTGCACACGCCGGTACACGTCTGCGTGGATTTGGTGGGCAGTGAGTTTCAGGGTAGAGTTAGAAGAAATTGTGGTTGTTTGTGAGTCCCCCCTTCCCTTCCCCCCCAAAAAAACCCTTCAGGCTCAGACAATACGTCTTTTCTTTGTTTCTGATGAGCTGTTTATATGTGTGCATTTGATTATTTCTTGTTTCTCTGTCTTTTTTTTAGTCAAACTGCATTATCTTAAAAACCATTGTGATTTATTCCCTTTTATCATCCACATTCATATTCTACAGACTTTCTTATATTGCACTCTTCACAGCTGCCTTTTCAGCTTTACTTGACCAGCTTTATGTGACATACTGGGCAGGTACTCCTTCCTTCTACTTGTCTTCTCACTTCTTCTCTGTGTGCGTTTGACACATCAGGTCACTTTGAAGTTGTGAGAGCACTGCTAAAGATCTCTCTCTCTCCTTGTTTCTGTCAGGGCAGACTGACACCACCGTATGAGGATGTGTGGAGGATTATGGGATCGCAACGCTCTGATGCGGGGAAGCTGGTGATGTGGCTGCTTAATCATCGGTAACTACAGTTTTCACACTTTAATGATGCACAAATCTCCAGAAATAATAGATTTTTAAGGACTGATAGACTAAACACAAGCAAAAAAACAACTACTTTTTAAGGCAGATTTTTTCACCAGTGTCTTTGCAGCTCGAGCCCACACTGAGAACCTGATGGTGTGGGTTTGATGATGTGTGACTCTCTGAGGACAAACTGATCCGACAGCCTTTGACTCAGCACTTCCATGTGCTTGTGTAACAGAGAGATTGAGGTGAAGTGGGCTGCTGAGATAACTTCATGATGAAAATAACACAGCTCTAAAGTGATTTCTTTGATTGTTTTGATTCTCTGTGTTGGGAATATAGCTAGTGCATAATTTGAACACTGCTCAGGGAGAAAAGGCGCTGCAGTGCATTTGTGTTGGAGTTCAAAAGTGCACTGGCAGAACACTTAAATTAGTCAGAGTTGAGAGATTTATAACTTCAGCTATTTCATTTTTTTAAAGATTTTATAGGCACTTAGAAAAGCAAAGAAGGTTTTGATGCATTATGAACAGCAGGCTAGGATAAAATGGAAAAGCAGGAAACTTTTAACAAACCTTTTATATAATGTGCGTACACATCCAAGCATGCTGTGCAAATCAAATGAGACCACTGATACTTTTGAGCCATAAGTTTTAATGTGCCATCAAACCTCTCATGCAGCACACTGATGGACCTCATTACCAGCAATTGAAATCTTGCAGAGGGCTGGTTCAAACCTTTTTACTTTTAGAAGTATGGCACACAAGGAATATTTGTTTAAATGTTTTGACATTGCAATTAAAAGACAGATTTGTCAATTTAATATTGATTCAGAAACAAGTTGTATATCTAAACCACTACTTTTGCCAGTTGTGAGGTTATTTTTCTTCTTTTCTTTTATCAAAATCGACTGACCTTACATAGATAGATATTCTAGTACAGAATATCTGACCAGGGGTCTGGCACCTGCTTTGAGTATTTGACAGTTTTTGTAGTTGAAATGAACACATTTTAAGGCTACTAACAAAATCTCAAGGCCAGACGCCTCCTTTAACAGAAAGGACTGATTAAGTTTTTTAAATCTTTTTTAATTTTCTTATTTAATTCAAACTCTTTCTTCTTTCTTTGATCTCCACAAAGTCATCCATGTACAACAGATGGCAGATATGCGTGTTGTCTAAAATCTGTGCTGCTACTTGTGAATTTGACACTGTTCACTCACCATTAGATAGGACACCAGCTCCCATTTATGCAATTTGTGTGTGCTAATGACTTTCTGTGATTCATAAAATTTGTGCATACAAGTAAAGATGCAAATATATTATCTTATACCGTATGATGTGGCAAACATTACGGAATAATTTTAAACTACTTTTGTATCTGGTTTCTGATCTTTTAAGAAGAAGTTTTCTAAATTATGTAATATGCAAACTTTATTACTTGATCCACAGTTGAATCATGGGAAACGTGGAGAGTCAAAATGGAGAGAGTAGTATCCATGGTGATGTGCCGAGACATCTCTCCCGTAAGCACACGACCCGCTCACTCCGTGTCTCCAACAAGCAGCAAATCAACCGCCGTTCGAGGCACTCTTCCTCAGTGAAGCAGAATCACAGAAACTCTGAAGCCTCAACCCGTTCCTCCAGCACCCCGAGCATCCCTCAGTCCTTGGTAGAGAACGGACTAGAGTTTTTCAATGCAGCAGATGAGTTTGACAAATTTGGCATCAACCCTCACTGGACCCAGCGTGTCGCTATGACAATGAGGCCGGAGTCCTATCAGCACGATGATGACCCCTTGGCCACGCCGACTCCCGAAACCTCAGAGGCAGACACCATTGCCCAGGATGGAGAAGAGGACTCAACGGGAGAAGGGGACACTATTGGAGAGGAAAGGTTCCTGCAGCAAATGACTGAAGGACCCCGAGAGGGAGCAAGTAATAAAAAGAAGCGATCAAAGTCAGCAGACATGTGGAGAGAAGACAGCTTGGAGTTTTCTATGTCTGACCTCAGCCAGGAGCATCTGACCAGCACAGAGGAGATGGTCGATGGAGGAGAAGAGGAGGAGGGGCAGTTTAGATGCCCTAGAGGCAGCAAAGGCAGCACAGGTGAGAATGTACACAGAAGCAAAAGCATCATATTTACCGGTAGATTGTATAGACCTGCAGAAAGCATGTGTAGTTTTCTCATTCAGAAATGTAGACATCATTAGTGACAGGATATGTGGGGCCTATGCTTTTATTTGATGACTTGAAGTATTCACCGACATATTTTCTGATACAATAGAATTAAAATATATTTCAAGATTTCTATTTGTATTATTTAAAAAACAACAACAAATAAAAGCAAAAGACAAGACAATGTAGCTGTCCAAAAATAACGACAGCTACACTGGTGATGGCTAATAAGTGGGGGGAAAAAAAGTTCAGGGGAACAAAGCTGTTGATTTGATTCAGTGAACAGGTGATGAGAGGGAGGGTAGTGGGAAAATTGCAGGCACTCACTGAGCAGGGAGAAAATGATCTGAGAAAATCTGCTGATTGAAGGTTAGCTGCCATCTATCAGTTGCAGCAGTTCAACTGATCACAGGGTTGTTAGCTTAACTGGTTTTGTGCAGGAGCTGCAGGGGTTCAGTGTGACAGCAGGCGGTACCTGGTAACTCAACCGCTGAAGGTCTAAGCACTGCCATAGGTGGTCGTCTCATTCAGAATAATGTATGGGTTTGCCTCACACACACACAGATTCATAATCACTCAAGAAAAATCACAGACTTTCACTGAAGGACACAGGCACATATGGAGAAGGTCAAATGTTTCAGAGGTAACTGAAAGTACCTGACAGTAATCAGAACTCACCTTGCCCACAAATACACACTGTGCTCTGCAATAACCACCTGTGTGTGTGTGTTCCAGGCTCAACTGAGAGGGCATCGTCTCTGGACCATCTGTGCAGCCAGCAGAGTCCGGGCTTCAGGGGGCAAAGAAGCCGTTACATAAAAAACTGCAGAGAAGCCGAGTGCGACGGAGACGGGGAAGTGGAGGAGGGTTTGATGTCTCCAGCAGAGGATGATGGTGGGGGGTATGGAGCTTTCACGCTCCCCTGCCGACGCTCACACTGCCTTTCTGAAGGCTTGACTGGGCTCGGTATTCCGGCTACACCTTGCCCTACCTTCCAGGGACGACGCGCACAGACTACTCAGGTATTTCATGAATATATATACCGATAAGTATTGAAAGCAGATGGAACAGGACTAAGGGTAAAAGTCTTCTTGCTCTATTTTTTTCCAGTATTGGAAAAAATACAGACTTCTAAACTTAGAATAATAGAGGACTTTGTTTACCAGTGCTGTCCAGGAAGTTCAGGGGCATCACAGACATGACACCAGTTCATCAAGTAATTAACATGTTGTTGACAACCAACGGAATTTCCTGTCTGTGCTCTGGACTGGTGTATATGCATGTTATATCTTTGCAAATCCAAGCATCCAAACATGTTTGTATATTTGTGCAGTTGGGAAGAGGATTACACAGAAAGATAGTCAGATAGAAAGTCACCGTGGGACTTCTGCTCACATACTGAGCTTTGAACGACAAAGACATTTTGAACTTTGAACTTTATCTAGAGGATTTTCTTTGTCATCTTACTAAAACAGATCAAATCAAAGGGTAAGAGGAGGAAAGTAAAGTTTATGTAACGTTCATGCAGGTAAACATAAAAGCTAAATTAGTAGAATAAATAATAATATCCATGCCTCCCTAGTTGCCGTGCATCACTGATAAAAACAAAGTTGCTAAACAAAAAGTACCAAAATACTGAACCAAGCTTTTCTTTCAATGCATTCCCAGAACCCCCAAGCACCCTTGGATAGAGATCGCCATAAGTGCTTATTATAAATTCATCTAGTCAGGCTGAGGGGGTTGTTAGATATAAATAGACTGACAGCACAGTGAAACAAAACGAAAGAACAGAGGGAGACTCAGTTTGGTGAAAGCACAGAAAATTTCATACTCAAAGTGGAAAGCCTTTTTTTAAAATCAGAAATTCATACAAAAATGAGCACAAAAGGATATTAAAGTGCACTTATGCAACTGCCAACTCATTTATACAAACAAAAGTAAACCTAGAAACTGCTTGTGCAGCCTACGCTGTCAGTTCTGTGTGAGAGAATTAACGTCTTGTGTTATGCAGATTGAAGCTGTTACTTCTCTGTCTGATTTTGTGCAAATAAACCAGTTTCCGTCCATTAATAATGCTTAATCTGTTTCTACCCTGTTTTTCTGGATGACAGGACATCTCTGGTGTTTTAGGCGAGGGGAGCGAGTATGGCGACAGTGGGATTGATGGCGTTGCCCCTGAGATAGATGGAGAAGGAGAACTGCTCTCCCGGCGGTGTAAGGCCATGTCTGCCTCTTTTTCAGTGTACTCAGCTACAGAGAGCAGTTTTTTTAATGGCAGCGACAGTGGGAGCAGCAGCGCTGGAGGAGTTGACGGAAGAGGAGGCGAAGGAGGCAAGGGGGGAGTTTATGAAAATTTCCGGAAGGAGCTAGACAATCAAGCCTGGGTTAGTTACACTTTTCCTATGTTACGTATTAAAATATAGGTAAATTCCGTGTATTTCTAACTCCTTAATCTTTTCTCGTCAGACAAATCGGGGCCGAGACTGCACAGAGGAGGCAGGCTCTGCTGTAAGTGATGAGCAGAGTAGCGGCACACTCAGTAGTATGTATCCGCCTGACACTCTGATTAGCTGTGCACACGGCACAGTCAGGAAAGCAGGGACTCTGGCTGTGAAGAACTTCCTGGTTCATAAGAAAAACAAGAAGGTGGAACCTGCAGCGAGACGCAAGTGGAAACAATACTGGGTTTCTCTGAAAGGTGTTGCACCGATTTTCAGCACTATTATGTTTAATGTTTGTGTTGGATTTTACCTGCGTGTGACTGATAGACAGGCAGAAACTGTAAGGCAGCAGGTGTCCATCCAGCTTCAGTCTGAGTACTTTATGAATGCTTAACTAAGCACAATTGTTAGTACATAAAAATGCTTCTGCACCTTTACTCTTTTGGCTGCTGCCTTTAGGGGTCACCACACTGGATCATCTGCCTCCATCTTACTCTATTTCTAGCATCCTCCTCTGTCACGCAAACCAAGCATGTCCCTCTTCACTACATCCATGAACTTACTATGTGGTCTTCCTCTTTCCTTCCTGCCTGGCAGCTCCTTATTCAACATCACTTTTCCAAAATATCCTCTGCACATGGCCAAATCATCTCAGCCTTGCCTCTGGAACTTTATGTCCAAATCCAACCTGAGCTGTCCTGCTGATCTACTGATTTCTAATCTTTCTATTCTCTCTCCTTCCAGCAATAAAATCTTAGCATCTTCAGCTCTGTCTCCTGTGTTTGTGTCTGTTCCACCGTCTCCAAGCCTTACATTATAGCAGGCCTCACTACTTTCCTGTAAACCTTCACTCTCAGTCTTGCTGCTATCCTTATCTCACACATTACCCTTGACATTTGTCTCCACCCACTCCACCCTATGTGCATTCCTTTCTTTAACACCTCTCTTGTGCCACATGTTTGAGTTGGCACAGATTTTAAGTTGAATGAACTTGCTGCCGCAATCCGACCGACACTAGCAGCTTCCTGGCTTGTGGCCTCTGTGGCTGGGTTTCAAATGCTTCTGCAACTAAGAAAATAATCTTAATCTCATTCAGATAACCAACCCAAAGCTGTTTAATCTTCCATACACTCTCTCTGCTGTTAAACTACATTCATATAAGCTTTAACACATTCCCTGCCCTTGGTTTTCACCTCTGCTGTCCTCTCTCACGCTCTTCAATGCAGCCTTGCATTTCCTCCCCTCAGCTTCATCACAATTTAATTTTACGGCGAAATCCATGCCTAATCCGATCCTGTCCTGTTGAAATGCATAAGATAGAGCATCTCTTCTATGCATCATGCTAAAAATAAATCAGTCTTATCTTCATAATGTAATGTTATAGGTTTAGTTGTACTGATAGCAAAATAGGTTCATGTATTAAACTATTACGTATTATAATCGTTGTTTAAATAAAGTTCAGGGAAAGGAAGGATGTTTAAATTGATTTAAGGGTACTTATTATAACCTCTGTAAAAAAACAAACAAAACAAAACAAAAAAAACATATTTTTGTCTTTTTTTTTTAAACTCCTTTCTTTTTGTGCGTTCTTCAAGGCTGCACCCTCTTCCTGTATGAATACGATGGCCGTTCAGGTATCGACCACAACAGCGTTCACAAACACGCGCTGTGGGTGGAGAACAGCATTGTCCAAGCTGTACCTGAGCATCCCAAGAAAGACTTTGTCTTCTGTCTCAGCAACTCAGTGGGAGATGCTTTCCTCTTCCAGGTGAGAGAAGCACTGGAATTTAAAACATCGGCTACTCTTAAAGCTGAGTTGGCATGACAATATTTTATGCAAGTTAAAGTTAAATCAGGTTGGCATTAATGCATACAGGTCCAGTGTTTTTATATCCTGTCTTTGTTATTTGGTGCTACTGTACATACCAGCATCAAACATAAAGAGAAACAGGAAACTGGAAGCTATTTTCCTCTAGGGGATTTGCATGTGGCACACCAATACATGTTCATCATGTGCTGGAGATAGGCAGCCCTGTGTCCTTGTGTTTATGTTTGACATGTTTAAAGGCCACGCTGTCACACCGTGACAGTGATCCACCAGACTGACCATTGTGTAATATTAAAATCTGTCTATTTATATTCATGACAGCTCTCCTCACTGACATTTAATTCATGAATGGGAAGAAAGTAATAAAATGATGATGAGATTATAATGACCATTTCCTCCCAGAGGCCGATATTGGAAGTCATGATTAAATTCTTTCAGCTGTCAGTTTCTTTATTTTATCTGCTCACTATCGTTACTCACTTTGTCACGGTCCCGTCCTTCTGTTCAGACATCAGGCCAAACAGAACTGGAAAACTGGATCACGGCGATCCACTCGGCGTGTGCTACTGCTCTTGCTCGGCAGCACCACAGGGAGGACACCGTGCGATTGCTGCGAACTGAAATCCGCAAGCTGGAGCAGAAGATTGATATGGATGAGAAAATGAAGAAAATGGGAGACATGCAGTTGTCCACTGTCACTGATGGCAAGAAGAGAAAGACCATACTTGAGCAGGTATGGGGTCAATCGGGTGGTCGTTTGGGGCTAAAAGTGGAGCTAAGTGTCAAGGAGTCTGACATACTGAAAGCGGTCAAACAGGTTAAAGCTGTACATGAGGTGGTGGAGCATTACAGAAACAACACCTATGAGACAAATGCCCTTTAATTTTGTCATATTATTGCAAATTAATAACACTTTATGCCCATAAAATGCGACTGTAAGGAGGTTTGTTATCTCATGACTAAAAACCGTCCTCACCTCTTTATCTTCCAGTTAATTTGAATGAAAACACCTGAAGGCAGTTTATAGATGTGACTTAAACTGCACCGACACTCTCCGGCACTGAAATCATGGCACTAAATCATCTTTACAGCATGCCGTCATCCAGGCAAAAATGCTCTAAAGCAGCCTTTCCAACCAAAAATGGTTTCACTTATTCCAGCTGGCGCTCATTTAGAAACACATGCAAGTCCACTTGCACGCAGTGCATACAGACACATAGCACACAGGTAAACCTGACTAATCTTTTTAGATTCAAGAGGTCTTTTAAGAACATTGCAACTTTTTCAAATCTTTTCCAGAACCCGTTTTTGTTCAGTTTCAAAAGAACATTGATTTAGGCTTATTCCATGCAGGATGTCTGGAGTTGCTGGTGATGGTAGCCAGTACTGACTGGAAAATCTTACAAAAAGAAAAAAAGCCTAGAATTGTGGTCATTAACAATAAGCCTCCTTGTCCTAGCAAGTCTTTGCATCTGTCTTTATACTGGTGTTGTTGCATAATGCTCTTTCTATTTCTTGTTATATGTAACATAAAAGGAACTAGAAAGCACTTAATCCTCATCAAGTAAAAGAGCTGCAATTTAAAAGGAAGCACTTTGATTGTTTGCTGTAAAGACATAGTAACTGAAACTGTGGCATCAAAGAAGAAAACAAGCCTCAAGCAGGGTTTATGTCATTGACTGACTTCTTTCAGTTGAGTCACGGAGCTGCCAATAAGGATATAGTTGTGGGAAAAAAAGAAAATGGGGATTAACCACAGAGATAAAGAAAAATAAAAGATCAAAAAGTGGAAAGTGTGGAAATATAATGACATATAAAACATATAAGAATTGTTGCAATTATTTGAATGATAATTATATTTATTTATTTTATCTGTACATATTTATGTAAACTTTATAAATAAATCTGAGGAGAGGTGAGGGGAACAAACAAATGTGAAAAAACATTAAAACTTCTACTTCCGTAATTCTTTATATTTTTTAATTGTGTTAATATTTTCACACTTCCACATAGGTGACCACGGGAACTAATGCAGCGTTAAGTCTAGTTTTGTGTTTCACTGTGAGTGTGTGTCCCCGTGTTTCACCTCCCACGGCCCACCCTGTGATACATTGCACGTAGAACAGCAGGTCACCAACTGGTGGGGGCTGTGTTGGTGAGTAATACCTCTCCACAGGGGCTGCAGTACTCCCACATCTCACTTCTCCTGAAACAGCCGAATAACCACCTAACACAGCGTCGGTTCTTTATCTTTTTATTTTTTGTTGTTGTTCTCATTAGAGATAAAACTGAATAAATCTGGATCTCATCAGCAAAGTTTGTTTATATTGCATAATCACACACGCATGACTTTTTACTCTGTAATCTCTGCTGCTTATAGATCTTCTTGTGGGAGCAGAACTTGGAGAGATTTCACATAGATCTCTTCCGCTGCCGCTGCTACCTGGCGAGTCTGCAGGGCGGTGAACCTCCCAATCCCAAACGCCTCCTGGGCTTCGCGTCACGTCCCACAAAAGTTGCCATGGGACGACTGGGGATCTTCTCTGTTTCCTCCTTCCATGCACTGGTATGATTAGACATGTTTAGTGCTGGTGTTTTTCAGGTTGCAATTTTTTAGTAAACTTGATCGGAGCTCATGAATCCAAACCTGAAAAGTCAGACTCACGTGTCTCTACATGTTCCGTGTAGAGATTGCATGAGAGGTTTCCAACTGTCGACCCTCAATAACAGCCCAGCTTGAAGAGTGGGTGTGTTTATCTGCCTGTGAGTGCCTTGTCACATACGCCTACTGAAAGCAAGAATTTCTGCTTGCCTCACAAATGTTCAAAGAAATAGATACTGCCATATACCCCAAGGTTATGAAACAAATGAACAAACCAGGTATGCTGGTTTGATTCTCAGGCCCAAAGTTAGCATGAGCGCTGTAAAGTGGAGTGAGTTTTTATCTGTAACACGCAATTAGCCACAACATTAAAACTGGTGAACAAGTGAATTATAGCAATAATTTTCTCATTATAAAGATTTTGTTTAAGTGATGGAATTTAAGTAGATATAAGTAAGTGCCAGCTCTCAAAGTTGATGTGTTGGTAGCATCAAAAATGTGAAATGAACACCTGCATTATTTCTGCTTTCTGTCATAGTGATGCATGCAAGTTTTTTATTCTAAGTGTGCAAAAACAGCTGTGACTCTTAAGCCTAACACTCAAGGCTATGGTTACATAGATGGTTTACCTTAACAAGATGGGTAGAGAGTCAGACTTGCGAAGCAAACACACACCACATATTAAAATGTATCACATACACGCTATCCTAAAAGCTTGAGAGAAAAGTGAAAGCAAAACATTCTACCTATAAATCCTCTCTGAAACCCAAGTTATTATCTCAGTGCTGCAGAATGTACAGAATGAAACCCAACCTGATCTCTATGCGATTGTGTGTCATTGAGCTGTAAGCTCTGCGTAGTATCATCCAAAGAAGAAAGAGCAAAAACGAAGAGCAAAACATGGAAAACATTTCTCTACAGAGCAGTTTTATACGAGCAAGCTAACGGATATGCCAAAAATACACTAGCACGCACACACAACATCAAGCACTGACAGTGTTTTTTGTGATTGGTCGATCAATACAAACTCTTTTAGCAAGCTAGCATCCCTGAGGCAGTTTCCCACAAACAGGCTTAACACTCTCTGGCCCTTGCTCCCCCTCCTTTTACTGCCTACACCCTCACTTCCTTTGTTTGTGTCTCGCTCCCTCAGTGTCTTCTTCTCCTTATCTGCCATATTTTATACCGCCCTTTTTTATGTCTCTCCTGTCCCTTTCATATTCTTTTTACTCTATTTATTACCGCATCCCTTCTGACTAATTTGAAATGTCATTATTGCATCGCTTAAATATGATAAATGTGGCATATTTATAAGGAGAATCACATTTATAAATACATGTAACGCAAAACTACTGAAATGAAATGAAATGCAATTAAAATAATTGTTCATGGCTACTAATTAATGAATTGCAAAAATATTCAAATGAACTCATTTGTCTTGCCTAAAGGGAAATATAATTGTTCTCTCTCTCAGCTCTGGTATTCAAAGTTTTTGGTCACAAAAGCCATATTTCTGTTTTTTCCTTCACTTACTTTCTACAGTAGATTCGGGCTGTAATAACAGTATAAAGGCCTCTCATGTGGGGAATGAGAAGATGAGTCTAAAAAGTGGTTTAAGATGTTATGTTTGAAGTGTACGTGTCTGATGTCTGACCAGCTCTACTAGTGTAATGCATAGTTGCTCATACTATTTGAGCTCTGATTGAACCCAGAGAAGTCAAAAAACGGGAACGAAAAGTTTCCCTGTGCCAAGTCGTAGGTGACTGAAGGAGATTAGAGGTTGAAAGTATTCAGTAGCTGCTGCAAATGATTGCTTTTGTGTGTCAAACTGTTTTTATTCGGGTGTTCAAGGTGTCTGTTTCATTTCTGTTGTGTTTTCTGTAACTGTCACTGTCACAGGTGTCTGCCCGTACAGAGAGCAGCATGAGAAGGCGGAACCAACCTTTCCCTCGCACCTTCAGTAAACGTCGAAGCCGTTTCTCCTCACTCTGGGGTCTGGACACCGCATCTAGGAGAAAGAGCAAAGGACACCCTTCAATTGACCAGGTACGTTTGACTTTGAATGACTTTGCAGTGCTTGATGTTTAATTGAAATCTGTAAAATTCGATTTTGGTGAATAAATACTACTGCAGCTAAATATTGTGTGTTCGTAAGTTTATGCTTGAAACTGCTTCTTGGTGTCAAAGTAATAACTATACTTATGTGTGTTTTAATTTTGCGGTGCTTTGTGTTATTGCAGGTGTTTGCTGATGGGGCGGAGCCAGTGAGAAAGTCTTTGCAGAAGGTGTTCGAAGACTCCTCCAGTGAAAAATCTGTAAGCTTTTAACTCTGTTTGTGTAAAAACCTACATTAGATTAAATTTTGTTGTCGATGTAATATTTTATGTCTGCCCTCTTTAAACATTCCAGAAGATGAAGCAGTTTTGCTGTTTCTGCTGAACATTAAGTAATAGTGCAGCTGAACGTCTCCTCACTGGGTGAAATTAAGTGCTAAATACATATAATCCAGTATCAGCGTGTTCCCACTTCTGCTGTACAGTGCAATCATTTCCCATCAAGAAATTAAAGGGAGTTGACAACCACATTGCACCATTTACAGTAATAACCTCCCTTAGGCTAAACATGAAGCTCCTCCTCCCTTTATTAGTTTGGTATTCACCACAAATCAGCAGAGTTCGTGTGGCTGTGGACTCATTTCTTCTCATTGTTTGCTTTTTGCATACACCAAGAGGAAAAATCACTGGAGCATCAGATGAATCTTTGTTCTTGTATAATGGGTAATGGGCTTCTTAAGACCCCGAGGCCCGCTACATCACTAGATTTTCCACCTCCTTTCACTTAACTAAGATCCTTTTGGGGCTCTGGCTCTTTGCAGGGTGGGTTATCTAAGGGAAAGCACAAAATCCCTGCACCCTTCTGCACCATTGAGCATTTCTTTGAGGTCGTTTTTAAAGCCCTTGCTTTAATATTTTCAGACGTTTGCTTCTCTCCTCGATGAAGAGTGATTGGAGACATTTGCAGACTCATAAAGCTTTAAAAGCGGCAGAATATCTGTGTCTCTCTCAGCGTCATTGGACAATGCTCAGGTTTATTTGTGTTGAATAAACAACCCATGTCATCTTCCGCAGCAGTTTTTTAATATTCTGAGCAGTGTGGACAGAGTCCCTTTATTTAATTTGCTTCAGGCAATTCCATCTTTATCAGTATCAAAAAGGCTATCAACTGGAGGGATTTTCTGTCTGCTAATCCCACAGAGACAAATTTAATCTGATATGTTCACATCATTAGTGTTCTGACGTTTCAACAAATATGCAGACATTTACTGGTTTCACACCATCTGTGTTCTCTTGTAACTGCTGTACTGACCACACTTGCACACAATTGCAAATAATTAGCTATATATCATAAGAAAGAAAAACATGTTTCCTAAGACAACCATATCAATGTAGTTTTCCAGTATGCGACAAATCTATATGAATTTTAAGGAAAAATGTCCAGTTGCACATAGGTTGTATAGGACAAGCCTGCTGGATCCATATTTTATGAGCACTGGTAAAAAGCACCAGAGATGAGGAGAAGAGAAAAGATAGGCTTTAGTCTGAACCAAGCAGACAGAAGCTAAGTCTGCAGCAATAACCTGCTCTGGCAGTGCAGGCCCCCAGTGGCACAAAGAGAGATCAATTTTTTTTTTCCACCCACGCCAGGCTTCAGCTGGCAGTGTATGGGATGACTGTAAAGAAAAGCATAAGATGTAACGTGCTGTAGTTGGCAGTAAACTAGAGCTGGAAATGCTTTATCAGTGGCAAAGATTTTCCTCATTGAGCATTTCCAGCAAGAATAGCTCCAAATGTTCACATCTGATTGACTTTCCCAGCTTTAATTTGCTGTTTGTTCTGGGGAATCCCTTTGTTAGCATAAGCTGGAAAGGAGAGTTTAGCAGGGATCTGAGAACCCCGCCGCCCCACACACACCATCACCACCCTCCAGCAGAGGCATCCTAGATAGGCCAGGAGGGGAGCCAGATGGTGCTGAGCAGGACTGGGAGTTCAGGGAGTTGGGGGAGGTACTACTTACAGGCCCCCCAGTCTGTTGTCTGTCTGAGATAATGTGTGCGCGTCTGTATTTTGTTTGCGCATGTGAATGTAGGCCTGTTTGTGTTTGTGAATATAAAAATGTGCTGTTGCATGTAGTTTACTGTGGCTGTTTCCCTCTTTGTTTCACTTTATCTCTACCACGCAGATTCACACACAGACACACACGCGTACAGATACAGCCAAGTCGAAGTTCATTTCGACAGGGACCACCGGGCCTGATTGTTAACTGCCGGCAGATTGTATGGCGTGAATGAAAGATGGGGAGGAGAGAGCTGATGGAATGATGTACAGATAGGGGGAAAGGGCACCAGAAGGAGAGGCAGTGATTAATTGGAGGCTGGCGTGATAGAAGAATGAAAGAATAAATGTGGATGCTGTTACTCGATAGGTGGAGATATATTACAGATGGGGGGAATAGAAGCCAGCAAGGCAGCTGACAAGGCTGCCAGATTGTTGGAGGTCAGACTGATGGGCCAAAAGGTTACAGATTATGCTTTAAAAACAGTAACACACCCATAAAAATGCAAGTGTAAGCTATATAACATGTGCTACATGCAATGCAAAAAGCTTGTACTGCAGTACAAGTGTCATTACTGAATTACTGTTTGTGAGTTTCACGATTGCATTAAAGCTGCCTTGTCTGTTTATGCTTTCTGCCACTGCAGCTGCTCAAAGATGCATAAACTTAAACTTGCTGAGTGTCTGTGCTTGTTTTTATTTTCAGAAGGAGAGAGAAGCTTCTGTGAAAAGTCTTCCTCAGCAAAATGTAGACAGTGATATTTGGGTTCCTGAGTACCTGAAACCCTCCTGGGTGTGTTTGCCGAACAACCAGCCCATCCTGGCCGTCATACAGCCCGGAGAGACAACACTGGAAGTCTTGAACACTGTCTGCAAGGTGGGCCATTAAAAACAGCATTGCAAATATTGCATTACCAGAGACTGCACATAAGAGAAATGCATTTTACACAGTGCACTGCATATAATCACCAATGTAACACTGATGTACTTTAGATTGACAGTTTGCAAAGTGACAGACTGCACAATGTTTCCTCTTTTTATTGCATACACAGTAGCACTTTATAATACTGCAAATTTTAGTATTGATCCAAAGTAAATACAGGGCCAATATTGCCAATACCAATACAGTCACCGATACTTTAAACCTGTAAAGGCAGCTGAGAGAATTATGTCATGATTCATGTGATAAATCATCATTAATTAGCAAATTCTCAATGGATTTTATGATCACTAAATCATTTGTGATTTGGAGGTTTTGGAAGTGTGGCTGTCTGTCACCCACCTCCAATATGCAGCTTTATTACCTGCTAGCTTGCAGACGCAGAATGACACACACAGCATTCAAGCGGCTAGGAATGCAATTAATTCTTCTCAACAGCTTTTTCAAAACACAGGCAATCCCCAAGGTATTAAGAAATTAGACACAGCCCTGTAGAGAGGTCAGAATACCATTAAGTTATATGAGGAAAATGAAGATCTGCCATATTACTGTCAGCTGTCATTGTTGACAGCACATTGATGCACATTATCAGCGGTTCAGATACGGTCTTCTTCAATGTACATATATAAATTTGAATGTAACCGAGTTCTTTCAGTTCTACTTCTATGACAGTTCTCACAGAGTCACAGATCTTTTAATAATGCTCTTACCTTTCAGGATACACTGTATATTGCTGTCATTCACAGTCCATCACTTGTTTTAACTTCATTACCTTTTCTCCTTAATTGGCTTCAGCAAGAGACACATAATAGGCGTAATATTGCCTAATGACGCATATGTGCATGCAAGTCACAAACGTAACAGAGTGAAGCAGAGCATCCATCATCATCATCATCCATGATTTTGGACCAGCATGTTAGACAGCATTCCCCAGCACTATTATTAAAACTCAATATAGGGAATGTCTTTTTGAATAGAGGTCCAGTCATTTGTTGAACTGATGTCAAAGTGGACTGAAATTTGAAGTATCTGCGGTAGGCGGTGGCATAACATTTTAATGACACACTTTATGTTGGTTTCTCTTTACCTTTCTCCTTATTGCCAGTCACCAGATACTTTAAAACTTAAACATGTACTCGCATGTACAAGTAATATGTTCTTGTTGCCCCCAGACCCATAAGATCGATCCCTCTGGCCACTACCTGCGTTTGAAGGTGCTGGTTGACAACCAAATACTTTATTATGTTCCCACATTTGAAGAGGACATCTCCGATCTGGTGAGGAAATACACACTAAGCCACATTAGATATATATTTTTAAGTAATAACCAGGTGAATATCCTAGGTTTAAATATCCATATAAGTTAATCAAAGACATGCAGCACACATTATTATGCTGTTTGTGTGATTCTAAGTTTATTGCAGTATGTTATTTGGATTTGCCATCTTCTTATTCATATTTTTATTGTCAGATATGGATGAATGCTTGTGCATTTTTCATGAGTTGGTTGCCGTTTTGATTTGCCGTGCATACAAAATCACCAGGATGGAAAAGAAGCACTATTGCATAAACTATAAATTATGCAAAGTAGCATTTCAAGTCTATTGTGTGCACTACGAAGTCACCGTTTGTGTTTGTGTGCGTCTATTTATCATAAGAACAGTCACACTCACTGAAAGTCCCCACCACCACCGCATTATTCATCTGCTGTAAACCCCGAAACAAATCCTCTTTTTGATTGCGCCTTGTAGGTGATACACTGAAATCTTTCTCAAAGCACAATCATTTTTATAACTCGCTCTTTTCCTCAAGAGCTCTTTTATCTTCCTGCTTTGATCAGTGACTCATTTCACCCGCTTTCATCCTTAGTCTATGATATTACGTTATTATTTCTCCTCAGTGAAGGCTACTACACACTGCGGACTTCTGTTCCTGTCTGTTGCTGCATACACACAGCTGTGTCCATGTTCTAGGCTTTTGTGAGCTCAGGGTCTTGTCTGAGCACCCACTCACTTCATAGCCCTGACCTGGATTTTGACCCCACAACCTTCAGATACAATTGCTTGGCTAAGGAGCCAGAATAATACATGAACCTGTTCATTTCTTATTAATAACAACAGCATGACCTTGACCTTATCTGTCCAACAACACTGCTACCCATCCATTTTTCCCTATATATAGATATATCTATCTCTATTTGTTTGTTTCTCTTTAATTACAATTATTTATTTATATATGTGCTGTTGTGTGTTTACAGCTCTACAAAGAGATTGAGATTTATCCCAAAAGTACCAAAGTCGTCCAGTTTGACAAAGCCGAGTTCTGCAACAACGGATATGGTATGCTTATTTCTGACAATAGCAGTCAGTTCTTGACACACCCATAAATTCTGTTTCAAATTGATTTTCTAATGGACTTCATCTAGTCATGCTTTGTTAATGAATAAAAGGGAATTACCCAAATGAAGGGCACACATGATATGGAGTGGATTTAATTGCTGTGGTTATACAGCAGTTTACGCTGTCAAATAGAAATATTTCAAAGACGACCGAAGGAATTAAATGAATTTCTCTGTGTCTAACTATCTATGTCTGCAGGTTTTTCTGTGGCAGTTTTAGAGGAGGATGGGGTGCAGCAGCTCCAAGTTACTGAAGTGAAAGCAGGAGGAATGGCTTCAGCGAAAGGTACACATTTTATGCATACGTTGACATGTGTAAAGGAGATTAACCCATTACTGTAGCACACTTACAAGTGATGCTTATAGAGAACGCATTCCCAGCCAAGAGATGCTAGAGTCAAGAACAATGGCCAAAGTGATGTTTTTATGCTTTTATTCTGAAGGCATGACGTTCCAAAACCTTTATCCATAAAATAAAACAAACAAACAAACAAACAAACAAACAAACCATAAAACAAGAACAAAGAGATTTTATAAGGCGTTGATTTGTGGCTGTTTTCTATTGCACTCTCTGCTTTGCACTGCTGGGTCTGGAGATCAACCCCCCCCCTTCACTGGTCCCTATCTTCTAACTGAGACAGTGACACTCTAATGGGTTTGAGAAACATATGGCTGCCTGGTAGATACAACACTAATGTATAGAAAATAACATGCCCCAAAACTAAGCCCCTGGGTCAGACCAAGGTTACTCAAGTGTGAGATTGTGCCCTCTAGTGTATTAGCAATCTGAAAGCTGCTATCTTAGCAGGCTGCCAAAAGACACAGGACTCAGTTGATGTTAGAAGTAGAAAAAGATTGAAGCATCCACATACGACAAAGCATCTTATTGCAATCTGGGCACGATATTCTGCTGAATCACAGAGTTAGATGCAGTTTAGTGGGTCCACATGAACACTGTGATGAGCCTGTGTGTATGTGTGTGGTTTATTAACAGTGCAGAGAGTGAATGGGGAGTTGAAAGACATCACGCTTGATTTTCTGCAGGGTACATGCAGAAACCAGGCCAGCACTGGACAAGGAGCCCCAAAGGGTCTATTTCTCTCTCACTCCCGCTCTCGCTCTTTCACTGTAATTCCCGTTTCCCCTCCTCACACAGCAGCACACACAAAGGCACATCCATGCATTGCACACAGGCATACACACGCAGCAGTATATGACCAGAGGGGTTATCTCTCTCTGCCCAATAAAGCCTCTGCTACAGCTGACACTTCACATTTCAGACAACTAGGTCATAACTTAAGGCTAAATGTGTGCCTTATGCGTCTATATGTATGGAACTGTGTGTTGCTGTTCTATGAGAATCCTACTGAATAATGTCTCTGCTGTCTCTGTTGCAGCAAATAATTTAAAATGAGACTGAAATAGGAAGATAAGCTCATACTCACAGATGACTGCAGTCAAAACATGTCCAAAAATCCCCTTGTGTGTTACTAGATGAGATGAGGCTGCTGCCACATCTCTAAACAGCTGTCACAGCCAATTGGGTTTATTGATAAGGTTAGCTGCTAATTGGATTGCTGATTGAGTTATGATTCTCAATTATTAACAGAATGGGGCACAGGTGCTTGAGAGGAGGAGCAGCAAGACAAAGAGCAAGGCTCAAACTGAAGCTATGTTCCAGTGTTTTGTTTGTTCACCTATTGTACCATGAAGAACGTATACACACAGTGGGCAGGACAGGACAGGAATAGACAGACATTGTACTTTGCCTCTTAAACCCACCCCGTCTTGTTAGATCAGTATTTGCCTCAGGCAAGCAATCATAGAAGGATGCATTTTTGATGTGATGGAACACATTTGCATCTCGGAGCACCTGATTAGTCTCCGAGGTGCTGCTGGGAAGTATGGTGCAAAAGTTTTGTTTACATAAGTCATCTGTGAGCAGTGCTTTTGAGCGGCCCATAGGAATTCTGCTGTTGGTTGGATGTTTTTTGGGTCATGAACTCACAGATAATGCTTTTACTGACTGTGCATTGTTTGAAAACTTTCTCTAAAATAATTTATTTCATATTGACTTTGTTTCTTAAACTGTTTTTTACCATATGCTTAGTGAAATTTCACATTTGTTACATTTTTTTTGCCCGATTCTCTGTCAGGTTTGAAAGCAGGGGATGAGATTCTGTTACTTAATGGTAAAGAGGCATCTGCCCTCCAGAAGGATGACATGATGTCTGCATTTACAAACCAAACCCTGACCTTGAGCATCAGCACCCTGCCCCAGTTGGATCCTCGGATGGTGTGCTACTGTCCACCCCGGCGCTCTGATGTGGAACAAAACCTAGCCACAGACATTTTTTCCCAGAGCCAAGGTAAGGTTTCCTGTCCCAAAAGATTTGGGGATCAGTTGAATAAGCTGTTTGCTTTTTAAAATAATCTACATGTAAGCAGTTTTTCTTAGTTGATATTTATAATACTGACGTATTTACTTAGACATGCATAGTTCTGAATGAATGACAATAAAGGAAAAAGAACAAAATGATTCTTCCTTTTTTTTGTCCTTAGCATTGCATTCACATATCTTGTGTTGCGTGATCATTCACCCTCTAAAACCCAACTTTCTGTGGTGAAAAAGAGAGGTTTCAGATACATCTTTTGCATGCAGTGAGGTGAACAGGGCGATCTACTAATTATGCATGGATGCTGTCTGATAACTAACCTGCAGGCAGCCGCCATCCTTCCTTTGACCTGCTCTTTTTATTTGTGCAAGGGCATCATTTGTATTCCTTATAAACCAGGACTTGCAATGCGCAGCCTGACAAGCTGGCATTGTTTGGAACTCGGAGCAATATGAATATTAATATGAATCCTTCAGCAGCGTGGAGCTGTCATCATGCAGGATATGCCATATGCAAAGGGTCAGATGGAGAGAAAAACACTTAAGCAGCCAGATGGAGGTTATTGATGATGTCATGCTTTGAGGACACAGGTGTATAAAAGAGTTCTTCAGCACAGAGACTTTAAAATGGAAGGAATAATAACTAATTTTACTAAACAGTGATATCATAATAAGAAACACTAAAGGTTATAGGAATCTTTAATTGCTGTCACTTTAATCCAACACAAAGAGGATGCTATTAAATTATTATTTTCATTAAAAAGTTACGACTACATACTTGTGACCTTTTAAAAATCAGCCAGACTCACCCAGGCTCTCAAAGTAAATGCAGATGAAGTGCACAAATAAATGAAAGCAGCTTGGTATAGGTATGTGTATGTGTAGTCTTCTTTGTCAGCTTTGCCTTTTGTCCTTTTTGTAGAAGACATCCTGGATGATGTGTCAGGTTTGCCACTGGAGAGCCCAGATGATACTTATGAGGAGGAACCTTGTCTGTCCTTGCAGAGCCACAGGGATCATCAGGAAGATAAAACTTGCATTGGGACTGGATACAAAGTAAGATATGTTTTACAAAGCCACAGTTTCACACACCAAGCCAGGTAAAAAATTCAGACAGGCAAAAATAACAGTTTAGCCCAACAGAGGATGGAGTTTTTGGTGCTCAGTGTTTGATGTTTTGGCAGCTTTAGTCTTAGCTTTCTTAGTCTTTGATTTGTTGCATTGTCATCTTGCAGCCTGACATCTTCGGGGACATTTCTTACATTTCATGCCAGACAGCAAAGGAAAACACAATCATTTGATCAACAAGCCAACACAGGCTGGATTTATGTTTGAACAAATTTCAGCAGTCGCTTTGCTTTCATGTTTTATATAGGAAGAGTTTGCCAAACTAAGTCTGAACAAAGCTAAAAGGTTCAATAGAATGAGTGCTGGATGAAAAAATTCAGCAGATACGAGAAGTGATTGACCGGCACACCAGTAAGCCCTAGCATGATACTTAATGTGCGATGCTTTTCCTCAGACTTCTAAAGAAAAGATGCACTATGATCTCATCTCCCCTGGGTTACAATTGATCAAACAATGTAAAAAATGCATCACTATCTACACAATCAAATGTATCCAAGTTATATGTTATATACAAGGTATCTAGTTTAACATTAAAAAAAACATACACCAATTATTGTTTGTGTTATATACAGGACTTGAGAGAATAACACTATGGGCAAAATTACACATACAAAAAAAGGTGTGTGCAAAACGCCACATAACAAAACGGCAGTGTGGCTATTTTTGCAAAAGGCTGTCACAAAAATGTTGTAATATCAAATTCCTTATTCATTTCTTTAGGCATGCAGTGTGTTTCTCCAGAATAGTTTGTCTTTCCCTCTGCGTGAATGATTTATTATCTCAGCTCCTACAATATCCAAGAACATTGTTTTGCTGAAAAACTCACAATTAGTTGTTTCTGATGCACACTGTAGTGTTTAACTATACCTTTTTATTGAGCTAGTGATTTGCTAATCTATGCCAATCCATAAGGAAATGTATGCATGTATATGATGCAGAATACAAACTGACCTTCTTTATTTTCTAGTTTCCCACATAGGGGTCACTGAATAACTGTGAAATGGCATTGTTGGCAATGACCACATGGGTCATTTCCACAGGGGGTCACAATGACACAATAATCCGCTTCAGTTTCTTTTAAACTTGTAGTAGCAAGACACAGTTAAATACGTACAGACACACAACAGTTGATTTATGCTCTTTTTTGTGTAATTTTTCCAGATCCTGTTAAATGCAGGAACGTGTGTGGATTTTCTGATTACTTTGCTTTGAATTGTTTCTGCATGTCACATGAAACCAAAAAAAAAGTGTTGGTCTAAAAAGATGGGAGATTCTCAGTGGATTTTCTGTTGTCACAGTCATAATATATAGAGCATATATAAGCCCAACATGATGGTTACAGTGAGTCTGTGAATCCTACGGATTTAACACTGTAATCATAACCATATTCTTCCTCCGATAACAGTTTTCTGTGGTGCTGACAGCATATTGCATTAGCAGCACCGTATTCATAGCAAAATGTAGTGTGTATGTGTCTTGGCACATTAACAGATGTGCACATAGTACGTGTTGGGTGCGAGTGTGCGTTCTGGAACACTGAACTGGAGACAGGTGAGTGAACAGCATCACTTTCTAATTAAGATTATGTCTGGACTGATCAGGGTCGACGCAGTGATTGCTGGGACAGGCCGTGTGCCATCCACTCTCCCTCTGATACGCTTGTCACTTCCATTACCTTGGCACTGTCTGATAGCCAGTAACCACCGGAAACATTTTTTCCTTTTTTGGACCAGTGTTGATAACCTAGACATGAACAAAGAAGAAAGGGAAGGGACATCACTGTATTCACTCTTCATTTTGTGTCAATGAGTTTCAATCTCAAGGGAGAGCTAATGGGTGAGGTCAAATGCAGCTTCAGTGAAGACTCCTCCATGATTCCAATGTGCCAGTTTTAGAAGTGAGTGAAATACTTAAAGAAAAGCTTGCCTTGCTCTTGATATAGAGGAGACTCTAATTTGAACTCATGATGAAAGAAAACATTTAGTTGAAGATGCCGCACAAAACTTTCTGAAACTCTTCGCAGTTTTTAATTAACATTGAAACTTGCTTTGCCGTTGTAACCTCACAGTTGTTCTTCTGTGTATCTGCTGTATGGTTAAATTCAGTAATCAGTCAAAACTGGGATCTGAAATATATGGCCAACAAATCCAAAGCCTTTTCGGGGAATCGACCTCTTTCAGCCATACAGACTAATGTACTTTACTAATCGGGATTGTTTATAAGAGGAAAAAATATTCACTGCAAACCAGTAAACAAGAATAGAACACAAGTGTTAAGTCAGTGATCTTCATCTCACCTTTGTGTCTTTCACCTCCTGCTCTCGTCTAACACGAGCTGTCTGATTTGTGCCCTGCTGCATTTTTCCATCCTTTCCTTTCATCTTTACCTTTGCTGTACCCCTAATTTCCTTAGATTTTTGATTTACTGTCATATTATTTTCCACATTGAGAGCAACAATGTGACCATGACCATCAGACACAGCAGCTCTTTTCTTTTCATCCAGCACCTTCATCTGCCGTCTTGTTTTGAATGCCCTTTCTTTCCTTCTGTCCTTGTAGTTTCATTCTGATCTTGGGTCTTTTTCCACCCTCCTCCTCACGAACCCCCTGCTGTTCATTACCATAAACAACATGAGGATGCCGTTGGCACTTAAAACAGCCCGCTCCCTTAACTCTCCAGCCGGCTGTGGGCACTGACCTTAGCCTGAACACTTGGATGCTCAATCCAAACTTGCCACAGACTGCCAAAACTGTGGCATTTTCTTCAAAAACAAACACACATTCACCCAAACTATTTGTCCTTTCTTTATGTTGATCAGCCTTTTGTTTCTCAAGTCTCCTGTTTGGAAAAGCTTCGAAGTGCTGCAGATTGCGTCTTACCTCATTTCACCCAGCGCCTGCGGTGCCATGGTGGCAGAGGAGTGAGGAAAACGAGGCAAAGTGGGACAATTTTAATTATCCCCACATTCTAATTACTCCATTCTCCACAGTGTTTCACATCATTTAGTGGAGATAAATGAGTGTCTGGCTAGCCGGGGGATATGGGAATGTTCATTATTTTAGACAAAGCACAGAGAAACCTCCCCGCTATGATAAACCGACCAGAGAAAAAAGCGCCGATTTCTCAGGATAACGGTGATAGTAGAGATGTCGGTGATTGCTAGTGTTCTCCAAGGTATAGTCAGCCTCACTGACAAGTGTGATAATAATTTACAAATGTCTAATAGTTTGGCTTGAGGGCATTTGAAATAGAAAATACATTATTCAGTGTTTGAAGGGTGGTGTGCAATTTTTATCAAGGTTTGTTTTGATTTATTCTTGATGATATAATTCCAGTTGTTCATTTGGAGTTAGTCTATTTGTTTAATATAATTATTATAGCTTCTGGCTATTATGACTGTATAAGTGGCACAAGTCTTCAGTTATGCTTTCACTTGCCCCCTTCCCTCCAATCGGGCCTTTTCACCTTTGTCTCAGATGCTGTTGTTCTTCCACAGTTTTCCACTGGAGGGAGCACTGTGCTGATTTATGAAGCCTCTTATGGCAGCAATAATCTTCACAAAGTCAACACTGAGGATGCAGAAATAACACATCAATTTGTATGTTAGTGTTAGAATATTTTGGTAAACACACACCAAGAAAACACATTCTTTCTGATGGTTTTCCAAAATTTAAATAAATTCAAATGTACACGACTTAATCCTCTAATGCTGTGTTATCAGAACTGGCTGGTTGCTGCTGTTTAAGGGAATAAAAAAAGTGCCTCTAACTTTTTTCACCCATTACAACTTTGAGTTGAAGCCTGTAGTCTGCAAATCCACGGCTCTGAATTCGAAATGTTCCTGTGCAGATTTATGAAGACTCATGTCGTAACATAATCATGCTTTCAGATTATATGATTTAAGTCTCTCTCTGTATATCCCATCAGTCCTTGCAGGGATTTATGGATTTGCATGTTTTCCTGATCTCCAGTGAAATTGAACTTCAAGACATATCCTCCTTTCCTTTCCTTTCCTTTCCTTTCCTTTCCTTTCCTTTCCTTTCCTTTCCTTTCCTTTCCTTTCCTTTCCTTTCCTTTCCTTTCCTTTCCTT